>NW_026731562.1:0-180668 GCF_028476545.2 Physella acuta
ACATGATACACGAAACATGATACACGAAACATGATACACGAAACATGATACACGAAACATGATACACGAAACATGATACACGAAACATGATACACGAAACATGATACACGAAACATGATACACGAAACATGATACACGAAACATGATACACGAAACATGATACACGAAACATGATACACGAAACATGATACACGAAACATGATACACGAAACATGATACACGAAACATGATACACGAAACATGATACACGAAACATGATACACGAAACATGATACACGAAACATGATACACGAAACATGATACACGAAACATGATACACGAAACATGATACACGAAACATGATACACGAAACATGATACACGAAACATGATACACGAAACATGATACACGAAACATGATACACGAAACATGATACACGAAACATGATACACGAAACATGATACACGAAACATGATACACGAAACATGATACACGAAACATGATACACGAAACATGATACACGAAACATGATACACGAAACATGATACACGAAACATGATACACGAAACATGATACACGAAACATGATACACGAAACATGATACACGAAACATGATACACGAAACATGATACACGAAACATGATACACGAAACATGATACACGAAACATGATACACGAAACATGATACACGAAACATGATACACGAAACATGATACACGAAACATGATACACGAAACATGATACACGAAACATGATACACGAAACATGATACACGAAACATGATACACGAAACATGATACACGAAACATGATACACGAAACATGATACACGAAACATGATACACGAAACATGATACACGAAACATGATACACGAAACATGATACACGAAACATGATACACGAAACATGATACACGAAACATGATACACGAAACATGATACACGAAACATGATACACGAAACATGATACACGAAACATGATACACGAAACATGATACACGAAACATGATACACGAAACATGATACACGAAACATGATACACGAAACATGATACACGAAACATGATACACGAAACATGATACACGAAACATGATACACGAAACATGATACACGAAACATGATACACGAAACATGATACACGAAACATGATACACGAAACATGATACACGAAACATGATACACGAAACATGATACACGAAACATGATACACGAAACATGATACACGAAACATGATACACGAAACATGATACACGAAACATGATACACGAAACATGATACACGAAACATGATACACGAAACATGATACACGAAACATGATACACGAAACATGATACACGAAACATGATACACGAAACATGATACACGAAACATGATACACGAAACATGATACACGAAACATGATACACGAAACATGATACACGAAACATGATACACGAAACATGATACACGAAACATGATACACGAAACATGATACACGAAACATGATACACGAAACATGATACACGAAACATGATACACGAAACATGATACACGAAACATGATACACGAAACATGATACACGAAACATGATACACGAAACATGATACACGAAACATGATACACGAAACATGATACACGAAACATGATACACGAAACATGATACACGAAACATGATACACGAAACATGATACACGAAACATGATACACGAAACATGATACACGAAACATGATACACGAAACATGATACACGAAACATGATACACGAAACATGATACACGAAACATGATACACGAAACATGATACACGAAACATGATACACGAAACATGATACACGAAACATGATACACGAAACATGATACACGAAACATGATACACGAAACATGATACACGAAACATGATACACGAAACATGATACACGAAACATGATACACGAAACATGATACACGAAACATGATACACGAAACATGATACACGAAACATGATACACGAAACATGATACACGAAACATGATACACGAAACATGATACACGAAACATGATACACGAAACATGATACACGAAACATGATACACGAAACATGATACACGAAACATGATACACGAAACATGATACACGAAACATGATACACGAAACATGATACACGAAACATGATACACGAAACATGATACACGAAACATGATACACGAAACATGATACACGAAACATGATACACGAAACATGATACACGAAACATGATACACGAAACATGATACACGAAACATGATACACGAAACATGATACACGAAACATGATACACGAAACATGATACACGAAACATGATACACGAAACATGATACACGAAACATGATACACGAAACATGATACACGAAACATGATACACGAAACATGATACACGAAACATGATACACGAAACATGATACACGAAACATGATACACGAAACATGATACACGAAACATGATACACGAAACATGATACACGAAACATGATACACGAAACATGATACACGAAACATGATACACGAAACATGATACACGAAACATGATACACGAAACATGATACACGAAACATGATACACGAAACATGATACACGAAACATGATACACGAAACATGATACACGAAACATGATACACGAAACATGATACACGAAACATGATACACGAAACATGATACACGAAACATGATACACGAAACATGATACACGAAACATGATACACGAAACATGATACACGAAACATGATACACGAAACATGATACACGAAACATGATACACGAAACATGATACACGAAACATGATACACGAAACATGATACACGAAACATGATACACGAAACATGATACACGAAACATGATACACGAAACATGATACACGAAACATGATACACGAAACATGATACACGAAACATGATACACGAAACATGATACACGAAACATGATACACGAAACATGATACACGAAACATGATACACGAAACATGATACACGAAACATGATACACGAAACATGATACACGAAACATGATACACGAAACATGATACACGAAACATGATACACGAAACATGATACACGAAACATGATACACGAAACATGATACACGAAACATGATACACGAAACATGATACACGAAACATGATACACGAAACATGATACACGAAACATGATACACGAAACATGATACACGAAACATGATACACGAAACATGATACACGAAACATGATACACGAAACATGATACACGAAACATGATACACGAAACATGATACACGAAACATGATACACGAAACATGATACACGAAACATGATACACGAAACATGATACACGAAACATGATACACGAAACATGATACACGAAACATGATACACGAAACATGATACACGAAACATGATACACGAAACATGATACACGAAACATGATACACGAAACATGATACACGAAACATGATACACGAAACATGATACACGAAACATGATACACGAAACATGATACACGAAACATGATACACGAAACATGATACACGAAACATGATACACGAAACATGATACACGAAACATGATACACGAAACATGATACACGAAACATGATACACGAAACATGATACACGAAACATGATACACGAAACATGATACACGAAACATGATACACGAAACATGATACACGAAACATGATACACGAAACATGATACACGAAACATGATACACGAAACATGATACACGAAACATGATACACGAAACATGATACACGAAACATGATACACGAAACATGATACACGAAACATGATACACGAAACATGATACACGAAACATGATACACGAAACATGATACACGAAACATGATACACGAAACATGATACACGAAACATGATACACGAAACATGATACACGAAACATGATACACGAAACATGATACACGAAACATGATACACGAAACATGATACACGAAACATGATACACGAAACATGATACACGAAACATGATACACGAAACATGATACACGAAACATGATACACGAAACATGATACACGAAACATGATACACGAAACATGATACACGAAACATGATACACGAAACATGATACACGAAACATGATACACGAAACATGATACACGAAACATGATACACGAAACATGATACACGAAACATGATACACGAAACATGATACACGAAACATGATACACGAAACATGATACACGAAACATGATACACGAAACATGATACACGAAACATGATACACGAAACATGATACACGAAACATGATACACGAAACATGATACACGAAACATGATACACGAAACATGATACACGAAACATGATACACGAAACATGATACACGAAACATGATACACGAAACATGATACACGAAACATGATACACGAAACATGATACACGAAACATGATACACGAAACATGATACACGAAACATGATACACGAAACATGATACACGAAACATGATACACGAAACATGATACACGAAACATGATACACGAAACATGATACACGAAACATGATACACGAAACATGATACACGAAACATGATACACGAAACATGATACACGAAACATGATACACGAAACATGATACACGAAACATGATACACGAAACATGATACACGAAACATGATACACGAAACATGATACACGAAACATGATACACGAAACATGATACACGAAACATGATACACGAAACATGATACACGAAACATGATACACGAAACATGATACACGAAACATGATACACGAAACATGATACACGAAACATGATACACGAAACATGATACACGAAACATGATACACGAAACATGATACACGAAACATGATACACGAAACATGATACACGAAACATGATACACGAAACATGATACACGAAACATGATACACGAAACATGATACACGAAACATGATACACGAAACATGATACACGAAACATGATACACGAAACATGATACACGAAACATGATACACGAAACATGATACACGAAACATGATACACGAAACATGATACACGAAACATGATACACGAAACATGATACACGAAACATGATACACGAAACATGATACACGAAACATGATACACGAAACATGATACACGAAACATGATACACGAAACATGATACACGAAACATGATACACGAAACATGATACACGAAACATGATACACGAAACATGATACACGAAACATGATACACGAAACATGATACACGAAACATGATACACGAAACATGATACACGAAACATGATACACGAAACATGATACACGAAACATGATACACGAAACATGATACACGAAACATGATACACGAAACATGATACACGAAACATGATACACGAAACATGATACACGAAACATGATACACGAAACATGATACACGAAACATGATACACGAAACATGATACACGAAACATGATACACGAAACATGATACACGAAACATGATACACGAAACATGATACACGAAACATGATACACGAAACATGATACACGAAACATGATACACGAAACATGATACACGAAACATGATACACGAAACATGATACACGAAACATGATACACGAAACATGATACACGAAACATGATACACGAAACATGATACACGAAACATGATACACGAAACATGATACACGAAACATGATACACGAAACATGATACACGAAACATGATACACGAAACATGATACACGAAACATGATACACGAAACATGATACACGAAACATGATACACGAAACATGATACACGAAACATGATACACGAAACATGATACACGAAACATGATACACGAAACATGATACACGAAACATGATACACGAAACATGATACACGAAACATGATACACGAAACATGATACACGAAACATGATACACGAAACATGATACACGAAACATGATACACGAAACATGATACACGAAACATGATACACGAAACATGATACACGAAACATGATACACGAAACATGATACACGAAACATGATACACGAAACATGATACACGAAACATGATACACGAAACATGATACACGAAACATGATACACGAAACATGATACACGAAACATGATACACGAAACATGATACACGAAACATGATACACGAAACATGATACACGAAACATGATACACGAAACATGATACACGAAACATGATACACGAAACATGATACACGAAACATGATACACGAAACATGATACACGAAACATGATACACGAAACATGATACACGAAACATGATACACGAAACATGATACACGAAACATGATACACGAAACATGATACACGAAACATGATACACGAAACATGATACACGAAACATGATACACGAAACATGATACACGAAACATGATACACGAAACATGGAATCATAAAATGATACACGAAAACATGATACACGAAACATGATACACGAAACATGATACACGAAACATGATACACGAAACATGATACACGAAACATGATACACGAAACATGATACACGAAACATGATACACGAAACATGATACACGAAACATGATACACGAAACATGATACACGAAACATGATACACGAAACATGATACACGAAACATGATACACGAAACATGATACACGAAACATGATACACGAAACATGATACACGAAACATGATACACGAAACATGATACACGAAACATGATACACGAAACATGATACACGAAACATGATACACGAAACATGATACACGAAACATGATACACGAAACATGATACACGAAACATGATACACGAAACATGATACACGAAACATGATACACGAAACATGATACACGAAACATGATACACGAAACATGATACACGAAACATGATACACGAAACATGATACACGAAACATGATACACGAAACATGATACACGAAACATGATACACGAAACATGATACACGAAACATGATACACGAAACATGATACACGAAACATGATACACGAAACATGATACACGAAACATGATACACGAAACATGATACACGAAACATGATACACGAAACATGATACACGAAACATGATACACGAAACATGATACACGAAACATGATACACGAAACATGATACACGAAACATGATACACGAAACATGATACACGAAACATGATACACGAAACATGATACACGAAACATGATACACGAAACATGATACACGAAACATGATACACGAAACATGATACACGAAACATGATACACGAAACATGATACACGAAACATGATACACGAAACATGATACACGAAACATGATACACGAAAACATGATACACGAAACATGATACACGAAACATGATACACGAAACATGATACACGAAACATGATACACGAAACATGATACACGAAACATGATACACGAAACATGATACACGAAACATGATACACGAAACATGATACACGAAACATGATACACGAAACATGATACACGAAACATGATACACGAAACATGATACACGAAACATGATACACGAAACATGATACACGAAACATGATACACGAAACATGATACACGAAACATGATACACGAAACATGATACACGAAACATGATACACGAAACATGATACACGAAACATGATACACGAAACATGATACACGAAACATGATACACGAAACATGATACACGAAACATGATACACGAAACATGATACACGAAACATGATACACGAAACATGATACACGAAACATGATACACGAAACATGATACACGAAACATGATACACGAAACATGATACACGAAACATGATACACGAAACATGATACACGAAACATGATACACGAAACATGATACACGAAACATGATACACGAAACATGATATACGCAGCTGGTGGACGGGATGTTTAGTCTGGCGCAGTGCTTCCAACAACTGACTGTTCACTATCACAGACCCCAATTTTGGAAGTATTTTGTTTCGTTTTATCCCCAGGTTGTACCACCTTTATTTGGACAAAGCGTCTACAGGGACCATTACAAGAAAGCAAATGTTTCTACCTCCCTACTCGACCATTACAAAAAAGCAGCTGTTTCTATGTTGACCCATGTCATTGATGCAAACATCATTTTTTTAAAATCAGTTTCAGAACCTTTGGTCACTAGGAAGGCACTGATTAAACGTATCGTATTTTTTTTTGACTAGCTTCACAAGATTTTTGTTTGAAATAAAAATAAAACTACTGTATAATCATAATCTTTTAAGCGCAATGAGAATAATAATAAATATACATAAACAACCTTGCTATTTACACAATTTAATAAACCTTACAGTTTATTTTTAAAGAAGTCTGTAGCACATGGTTGCAAAATCTTTCAACTCATCATAGACAATATTTTCCCCCTTCTTACTCTCAGGTCAGCTATTAGATTTAAAACCAGTCAGCCGTTATCCCAAAGTCGCCGCCCTCGGCTAGCTATAGAGAGATCGCTAATACTTTAATGGTTATTTGCCCTTTCCAATTTTAGTAGTATTTTTAAATAAGCTTCATTACCATAACCAAATTTAACCCCACGATCTACACCCAGTCACTTATCTCACACCAGACACACGATTTACCATACACCAAACCACACCCATACCAAAACCCACACCACCTCACACAGTACGACACCATGAACTGAACACCTAAGCAAACTCTCACACAACCCCGACCCACACGTCAACACACTTTCGAACGCCACCCGACATCCTGAACCACAACATCGCACGTTGAACGGAAAAAAGCACAGGAAAAAAAACACAGGAAAAAAAGTCACAGTTTTTGCTAGGAAAAAAGCCACAGAAAAAAATTCAAAATGGAAAAATTTTATCGGAAAAAAAGTCACAGGAATAGTCACAGAAAAAAAGTCACAAAAATCTTTTTAGAAATATTTTGAATTATTTGTTTAGAATAGTAAAATTTTGTATGTTTATTGTTGTGGGTTGTATTTTTTTATAGCATATATTATTTATAGATGTTAAAAGCCTTATGGTTTATAACAATTGTAAGTAAAAATACTCTAAGATAATTTACACAGCAATCTCAACTTTTGTTACGTATTTCGTTAAACACGCGGTAGAAAAATTTATTATAAAAGAAATTTAGACACATCATTGTGTTTTGCATATGTTTTGCCGTAAGCTATTCTCTGGTCAGCCTCTCCTCAGTCGGCCATGTCCGAACATATTGTGTTGCTGGCGTTTTGTGTAAATGACAGCCTTTGAACCTTGTCGCTTTCTGTTTTGATCCCATGCTTTGTTAAGTAATGAGCTTGATAAATGTGGGCAGTAAAGGTGGTTGAACTAATCATAACTATTGTTTCGATGAGTTGAGGGCAGCAAATCAGATGAGCTTACCATTTCACGGTAATTTAATGTTAGTAATTTAAAATTACGATGAAAACCGTGGACTTTGGAGCATTCTATTAAATGCTATTAATATTATGTTTAACATAATTACAATCAACAAACTTCATACTAAATATTTTTAGATTAATTATAAAAACTACCATGCGTATACAACCTACACACATTACATTACATTTAATAATCCTAAGTTAATTTGCACTCTCTGAATATATAATTCATAAAAGTATTAACAAATTCCATGCAAATAGATATTTGTGACTCTTTTTCCTGTGACTTTTTTTCTTTGACTTTTTTCTGTGTTTTTTTTTTCTGTGTTTTTTTTTCCTGTGACTTTTTTTCCAACAATCCATCGCACACCCCACCCCACTACACCCTACAATATTAAAACCCACTGTCCAGGATTCATATCTCTTTACATTGCCCAACCCACATCTCAACCGCGCTACTTACATGATCCACACCCAGTTACTTATCCCACGACATTCCCAATACACCACAGCCTACTTACATGATCCACACCCAGTTACTTATCCCACGACATTCCCAATACACCACAGCCTACTTACATGATCCACACCCAGTTACTTATCCCACACCATTCCCAATACACCACAGCCTACTTACATGATCCACACCCAGTTACTTATCCCACGACATTCCCAATACACCACAGCCTACTTACATGATCCACACCCAGTTACTTATCCCACACCATTCCCAATACACCACAGCCTACTTACATGATCCACACCCAGTTACTTATCCCACGACATTCCCAATACACCACAGCCTACTTACATGATCCACACCCAGTTACTTATCCCACGACATTCCCAATACACCACAGCCTACTTACATGATCCACACCCAGTTACTTATCCCACGACATTCCCAATACACCACAGCCTACTTACATGATCCACACCCAGTTACTTATCCCACACCGTTCCCAATACACCACAGCCTACTCCACTACACACATAAAACCCCCTCAACACACTGATTAGACCAAAGTCCAACCCACCCGCTCCAACCCACACCACTCCATTTTCTCACACAACTTCAAGACCGTTAGTATGAGTCAAGATGGTCAGCACGTACAGATGTACTTGATGAACATGTACTTAAATACCTCAGTTAAATTAAGTATAAAAATACTGTGTATACGACTAAGAGTGATAATTATTTTGTAGGCTAGTATTGAGACTGATCCACCTATGAATTATAGTGTTAGTTTGAAATTTGTTTTTTTTTAAACCAACTCAGCTTTCACAAACTTTTTAATGCTGTGATATTTTAGCATTTATGTTGGAAATATATTTAATTCTGATTGTAGACAACATCTTTTAGTAATAAGTTACTATATTATATAGTAAAATAGTTATTGATCTGTTTGAATTTGAAATTTACAATCTACACTCCATGTCTATAATTAAGAGTGATTATTTCCCCTATTGACGTTCGCTTGACTAAATAAAATGTCATTATGTCAAATTGTTTTGTTTTTTTGTTTTTTATTTTTGCAATATTTAGAAGACAGAGTGTGTTGCGTTTGTTTTTGGTTGTGTTGTGTGTATATTTTGTTTGGTGTGATAAACTGTTGTTGACCTAGATTGTGTTTGTTCTTTTTTTTTTTCAGAATGCAACAAACGTTTCACTTTTTGTCTGTGTTGGCATGTGAAGTTTGTAAATGCTGGTTTCTAGAAGAGTTGAATTGATGTGTTCGTTCATCCATTTATAGAACATAAAACATTACATCTTGATTTGTTCAAGGAAAAAAAACATTTGAATTGTCTAAGGGGCCACTACACTCTGTAAAACAAACTAGCCTACAGTAGAGATAAGCAAGTACAAATATACTATTATTAATAGTTTGCAACTGTAAATAAAAATTCCACATTCTCAGGACCTAATTATGCATGGTTGCCATGGCAACGGCGGCCGTCTTGGAAAAACACACCTTTTTTTTTTACAAATCTATAATGTGAACAAATAATGATGGTATTATTTCTGTTTATTTAACTAGAATCATTGTAGAGTGTACTAAGGAAGTTTGTTTTCATTAAAATGTAAAAGAAACATTTTCTAAAATTTTTATAAAAAATGTATCATACAAAACAAGGCATACTAGTTGTGAAATTTCTTAAAAATAAAAATATACACAATGCACATCATTCTCACATAGATAATTACACCATAACATGAATAATGAAAATGTACACCAAGTTTCAAGATATTATCTCTGGAAACCGCTAACACACTAGAGTTACAATAAGCAAAAATCTTGAAAAAAAAACATGTTTTGAGAAAATTAACTTTTAAACATTGAAAGTTCCATAAAAAAAATCTATCAGCCGTATCAAGAAGAAACTTTTAGTATCAAAATTACAACATAAGCAGTTGAAAAAGAAACCATTGCCAACTACAGTTTGCACATTCTTCTGAAGTTTTACCACTCATAATTTTATAGTGTGCACAATTCCGCAGTTTACTTGCACTAAAAGTTAAACCTTTCTGATCAACTATTGACATGTGTAGTTGCTATTGTCTTTTTCCCAGACTAACACAAGCTTGATATAGTACTATTTAGCATATTTGAACTATAGTTTAATACAAATTTGACAAATAATGTACTAATAATATTCATATTCAACTTTAGCTTATGACGACATTCACAATTCTGCTTGAAAAGGGTGAGCTCAATAACTGATTTTGGTTCACACACAACCAGCTTTTTCAGCATTCACTGTAGGAATTGTTGGACTGTAAAATAAAAGAACATTATTTAATTTTAAAAAGTTAATAATATACATTTATACATAACTAGAATGACTAATATTAGCAGTAACTCATCCTATTGTATAATTGTAACAACCTAATAACGTCATAGTCAACAAAATGGTATTTTGAAAAACTAATCATAATGAATTGGGCTTATATTATTATACTCACCTTAGGGGTCGTCCATAAATGACGTCACACTCGTAGGGGGGAGGGGTGTCCGTAATTTTGTGACGGTGTGTGATGAGGGGGAGGGGGGGGGGTTCAGATTGCGACGCCACAATTTTGCATTATAAAAAAGCAATGTTAGAAAACGAATTTTAGACGTTATTTTCGAGTTTTAGAAAACTGTTTTAATAAATTGTAATAGGAATTGATTATAATACTCTATTTTGACAGAGTTCAGACACCATTTTAGAAAAAAATATCGATGTTTAAAAAAAATTCAACTGCAATTTTGAGGGGGGTTGTAGGCTGAGGTGTGACGTCATTTTAGGGGGGGGGTCTGCATTTTTGTGACGACGTATGGAAGAATTTAACACACAGTGTTCTATAGGACACAATAAATACTGTTCATTAATTTAGGTGTTTTATACGGGGAGGAGAAGGAAAGAGAAGAGTTCATTAATTTAGTTCAGGGGTCCAGCCATCATATTTCCTGTACACAATACGCATTTTTTCAGTAATTGTATTTTTTTTACTCTACAGAAATCATAATTTTCTTTTCATCTTTAAGGTGATCATTTGGGCACAGTCCAAACTTTTTAGAACCACTGAGGTGGGCATAATGGTTCTATATAGTCTACGTATCCCTGGCAACGGATAGCGGGTTGCCAACGATGGCCTGGTGTATCATGATGAACAGTGGCGAGTAAGTCAGGAAGTCCAGCAGATCCAGGGCCGGCAGGTGACCCAGCCTCTCTTTCACACTCGCCTCGTGGGTCTCGCTGACACCGCCGGACCGCAGCTCCACAATCAGCTGCTCCAGCGGGATTGTTTTGGTCGTGGGGTCAACGCAAATCTCCCACAGTTTCTGCAATGAAGATTAGGGCTTTAGAGTATTATAAAACCAAGGTTAACAAAACAACAACAGCCCCGCGACATGATTGTATTCATTTTAATGAGATTCTCACCTTACAGAGAAATGTTTTTATCTCTAAGTCTTTGAAGTCTAACTCTTGGATCATCAGCTTCATCCATGAACTGTAAGACAACAAAGTCGAACTTTTATTGTCGTTTTTCAAGTAAAACGGGGAGGGAAGTATTACATATATATATATATATATATATATATATATATATATATATATATATATATATTTATTTATTTATTTATTTATTTATTTATATATATATATATATATATATATATATATATATATATATATATATATATATATATATCTTGCTTGAGATCTTGCCTGAGGTCGTCAATTTTTCTTCATAATGTTAGATATTTTTACATTAGTGCCTATAATTGGGTAAGGTCTAACACGCTGGGCCAAACACTCGTGTGAATGTGTACTCACTCTAGCGATGTGATCCGCTGAGACAGGGCGGCCAGCACGGAGAAGACCTTGAAGTCGACACCGTCACAGGTGTTGTACCCTGTCAGTTCCAGGACCTGAAACCAGTGGGGTGTGACAGTAACACGATAACTGTTTCCCAGTTCCTTACACAGATATCTTAGCCTGGTTTGATTTTTGTCCGAAGTTCATGGTGCAGTAATAAAATTGACATCGTGCCTGAACAATGTTCACAACTACATAACATCTTTTAATACTACACTCAGCTTAAGTTCAAAATATATTTTATCACATTCTTTCACACATCTGATCTTATCTTCCCTAAATGATGACTCCCCCCCCCCCCCCCCCCATCCAGGAAACACAACAGACCGTACCCTGTAAAGAAACTCTTCCTCCTTAGAGTTGAGCTTTGTGTTGATGATCCTGAGGGCTGTAGCTGCCTCCCCCCGGGACAGCCAGCCCCACCGTCCCTGGTCCAGCTTTGAAGTTGAAGCAAGCAGGTAGAACTACGGGTAGGGCTTGACGCTCAGTATACAGACACTTGCGACATTCCAACATAGCCCTCAGACTACTGACTCACCACACTATCTCACATTACCAACAATCCCAAACAACCAATTATCCACACTACCAACTCCCCACACTACCAACTCCCCCACACTACCAACTCCCCCACACTACCAACTCCCCCACACTACCAACTCCCCCACACTACCAACTCCCCCACACTACCAACTCCCCCACACTACCAACTCCCCCACACTACCAACTCCCCCACACTACCAACTCCCCCACACTACCAACTCCCCCACACTACCAACTCCCCACACTACCAACTCCCCCACACTACGGAGTCCACACAATACCATCCCCTAACACTACCAACTCCCTTAAACTACCAAATCCACACACTTTCAACTCCTCACATCAGCAAATTTCCCATACTACTCCCCACACTACCAACTCCCCCGCCCCTACTACCAACTCCCCACACTACAACTCCCTCATACTACCAACTCCCCCCTACTACCAACTCCCCCCTACTACCAACTCCCCACACTACCAACTCCCCCCTACTACCAACTCCCCACACTACCAACTCCCCCCTACTACCAACTCCCCACACTACCAACTCCCCCCTACTACCAACTCCCCACACTACCAACTCCCTCATACTACCAACTCCACATACCGTATCAAAGACATGCCTATACATCTCTCGACTATCGTTCTGGAAGATGCAGTACTTGTCTAGAAAATCGTCTAAAATCACACACAGCGCCACAATTACAAAAAAGAAAAATTCCACATTTACAATGTTAACACTTCATCTTAGAGCATTACAGTACTCTATTGATACCAAAAAGTAAACTTCAATCAAATATATACATTAGTTGTTTTAGGATGTTAACGAAGAATAATTAGTCTTTGTACAAAGTGATACAAATAATTTAAAACTTAAATTATTTAATTTATTTTCGTATACAATAATGAGAAATTTAATTTTTTTCTTTGAATATCGATTATAATTATGAGATAGTAAATAATCTAATGAGTTACAATTTTGTGCAGTTGTTTGAATAATTAAAAACATGGCTATAAAATGTGATATAAAATTTTGAATTCAAATTTCATAGTAACAATTATTTTAATATTGTTTTGTAAAATTAAAAACAAATGTACCTGTATCAGAGAAATCGCTTTGGTCAGGGTTCAAGTTGACGACGAACTGACTTAGAACAAACTTTGACTTCTGCTTGTTGAACATGATGTGCTGTTTTCTCCGCCGCTGCTCGGCCAGACGGAGACGCTCCTGTTCCTGTAGGTATTCTGCGTCAATCTGACACAGTGGGGTGGGGGGGGGGGGGGGGTTGGGCGAGAGGTGAGGTGTTTTGTTTTCACATCTTCACTGAGATAACGATGTAAGAGAGTGTTTTCTTCGCAGAGGAGATAATGTGAAAGATGGTGTATTTGTGGTCTAGACAAATATGACAATGTCAATGAATGTTTGTTTTTAAACTTTACACATATGACAATTTGAGTGATAAGATTTATTTCATATTCAAAGAGATAATTATGTCAGAGATGTTTTTTTTTCCAAATCTCCATATTGCTGGTCATGTAAAAAAAATGGCAGGACTTTTTCTCTATCTTGGTAATGTGACAGTATTTTTCCACATTTGTGACAGAAGTGGTAATATTAGAGATGAAAGACTTTATTCACATCTTCATAGAGGTCTTGGGAAAAGATAAGACGCGCATTTAGTTTTTGTTTTTTACAGTTGAACTCTTCGCCAGTATTCAGTAAAAGACCAGTGTTTCTTCCAGACTTTTTTCTCCGGGGGGCACTTGAAATTTTTTTGGGGGGGGAAGGGCGGTAGACTTTCTTTGGGGGGGCGGACACTGTTAAAAGTATATATTTTCTATATAAATTATATAAATTTCATTTCGTTCCGGAGGGGGGGGGGTGGTAAAAAATTTTCGGGGGGGGGGGGCTTTGCCCCCCCCCCCCGAAAAGATGCCTGGAAGAAACTCTGTATAGGACTATAAAAAACCTTCATAAATTGAAATTCATACAATATATTTTTATGCTGTTAGTTTTAAACACTTTGGCTTTATATTTCAAAATTAAAATACTATTTTTTAAAACCAACACCACAAGAAGGGCTTGTGATGTGAATTCTCACTAACACCAAAAGAAGGGCTTGTGATGTGAATTCTCACTAACACCAAAAGAAGGGCTTGTGATGTGAATTCTCACCAACACCACAAGAAGGTCTTGTGATGTAAATTCTCACCAACACCACAAGAAGGTCATGTGATGAAAATTCTAACCAACACCACAAGAAGGTCATGTAATGAAAATTCTCACCAACACCACAAGAAGGTCAGGTGATGAAAATTCTCACCAACACCACAAGAAGGTCATGTGATGAAAATTCTCACTAACACCAAAAGAAGGGCTTGTGATGTGAATTCTCACCAACACCACAAGAAGGTCTTGTGATGTAAATTCTCACCAACACCACAAGAAGGTCATGTGATGAAAATTCTAACCAACACCACAAGAAGGTCATGTAATGAAAATTCTCACCAACACCACAAGAAGGTCAGGTGATGAAAATTCTCACTAACACCAAAAGAAGGGCTTGTGATGTGAATTCTCACTAACACCAAAAGAAGGGCTTGTGATGTGAATTCTCACCAACACCACAAGAAGGTCTTGTGATGTAAATTCTCACCAACACCACAAGAAGGTCATGTGATGAAAATTCTAACCAACACCACAAGAAGGTCATGTAATGAAAATTCTCACCAACACCACAAGAAGGTCAGGTGATGAAAATTCTCACCAACACCACAAGAAGGTCATGTGATGAAAATTCTCACCAACACCTCAAGAAGGTCATGTGATGAAAATTCTCACCAACACCACAAGATGGTCATGTGATGAAAATTCTCACCAACACCTCAAGAAGGTCATGTGATGAAAATTCTAACCAACACCACAAGAAGGTCATGTGATGAAAATTCTCAACATTAAGTTTGTGTCAACCAGGCCAGTCACGTGACCTAAATGGTGGGACAACTCTGAAGACAAGGGGAGGGGAGATAAACACCACTTACAATCTTTGGGCGAGTTCTCTTCTTGGTGAAGTCAGCGCCCAACATCAGAGCATTTCTTACCCGCTGTTATCTGCCTTGTGGGGTATCAAGATGTAGGCTGGGCAGGGGTGGGAACAAAGACTCCAAGTCGATATTGATTTCTGGAAATAGGGATACGTGCTGGGTGTAAAGGGGGACTTAGGTTTACAGGTGGGTAATATCGTGGATGACTGCAGTTTACGGATAAGTGAATATCATGGATGACTGCAGTTTACGGGTGGGTGGGTATTGTGGATGACTGCAGTTTACGGGTGGGTGGGTATTTTGAGTGACTGCAGTTTACAGGTGGGTGGGTATTGTGGGTGACTGCAGTTTAAGGGTGGGTGGGTATTGTGGATGACTAGTTTACAGATAAGTAAAAAAAAAAGTAAAGTTTCCCTTTCAAACCTGACGGTCTATGGGGCAAGTGAAGTAGAGTTCACTTGTTTCTGTGACCTCGGCATATGAAGAGATAGTGTGGTCAGCACTATGCCCAGCCGCCTTTACTTTCCCTAACGTGAGTTAGGTACCCATCAGTTTACAGGTGGGGCAAGTGGCGTTCGGGCATTTGTCGCATTCGGGCAAGTGTCCATTCGGGCATTTGTCCCTTCGGGCAAGTGTCCATTCGGGCATTTGTCGCATTCGGGCAAGTGTCCATTCGGGCATTTGTCGCATTCGGGCAAGTGTCCATTCGGGCGTTTGTCGCATTCGGGCAAGTGTCCATTCGGGCATTTGTCGCATTCGGGCAAGTGTCCATTCGGGAAATCGGCCTTCGGGCAAACGGCATTCGGGCAAGTGTCTTTCGGGAAAACGTCCGGCTCCCCTCACAACTCACGTCATATATCTCACAACCCACGTCAACTATCTCACAACCCACGTCATATATCTCACAACCCACGTCATATATCTCACAACTCACGTCATATATCTCACAACCCACGTCAACTATCTCACAGCCCAAGTCATATATCTCACAGCCCACGTCATACATCTCACAACCCACGTCATGTATCTCACAACCCACGTCATATATCTCACAACTCACGTCATATATCTCACAACCCACGTTATATATCTCACAACCCACGTCATATATCTATATCTCACAGCCCACGTCACACATCTCACAACCCACGTCATATATCTCACAACCCACGTCATGTATCTCACAACCCACGTTATATATCTCACAACCCACGTCATATATCTATATCTCACAGCCCACGTCATATATCTCACAACCCACGTCACACATCTCACAACCCACGTCATGTATCTCACAGCCCACGTCATATATCTCACAACCCACGTCACACATCTCACAACCCACGTCATGTATCTCACAACCCACGTTATATATCTCACAACCCACGTCATATATCTCACAGCTCACGTCATATATCTCACAACCCACGTCACACATCTCACAACCCACGTCATGTATCTCACAACCCACGTTATATATCTCACAACCCACGTCATATATCTCACAGCTCACGTCATATATCCCACAGCCCACGTCATATGTCTCACAACCCACGTTATATATCTCACATATATATATATATATATATATATATATATATATATATATATATATATATATATATATATATATTACGTATACTTAAAACGTTTATACATACATGTACAGTATCCATATGTAACGTTATAAAACAGGAAATAAGCATGGATAGATTGATACAAATTATAAGGAAAAAAAATGAGGTCCAAAATGCGAAGGTTTAAGTCACAGTAACAAAATTGTATTGATTAATACGTTTTTGTGGACATACATAGTTCACCGAGATTGACTACCAATTAGAAATAATTGTGTTACATATTTTGATATAATTTTAGTAACACAATACAATTTAAAAAAATTAAAAATTACAATAGAGTCCGGCACTAAAAATACATTCTGAACTGAGTTAACTTCAACAACAACGAAGCTGTGATAAACAGCTGGCAGTTGACTTGGCTTCAGTGAAAACTTGAATGGCTTAGCGAATAAATAGCCACCATAAATATAAAAAGTCACCAAGGTTATGTCGACAAGAACTTCGACATTAAATGCAATGCGAAAAAAATACATGATAATGGGTTATGTAATGGTTAAATTCACTTCAGCGATGCATGCTCCATTCAAACAGAAAACTTAACAACTTTAAAGATTATAGCGATGTATGTTGGTTCATGAAAGGTCGAGGGACTGACAGGATCATGCTGGAGATTCTGGCATGCTCACGTGACATTTATACTTGGAGTGTTTAGGTTGCCCGCTATGTTGTGATCCCATCTTCTGGTCAGACGAGTATGTTGATAAATATCCGATCGTCTGGTTCTGGCAGCTGTGCTGTCTGGCACCGCGCCATTCTTGGTGGTCACTCGTTCACTTGTGGTCCCTTGTTCACGTGTGGTCACTGGCTGTGTGACCGGATGCTCGTTTTTGATTACCACCTGAAGGTGTAGTTTGGCCGACGAGGTCATGTCTGCTCTGATCACGTGGTCTTTCTTGTTCACGCATGCGTGTTCCCTGTTTATGTTATCTGCTGAACATTTTATCTTCATCTCTGGATAGACAAAACATATCGACTGCTCGACAAAGCTAATCTTTATCTATGTTTTAGTTAGTACCGTCCACATAGTGTATGCAACTTTTAAGGGTTTATAATAAGATAAGCTAAGTCAGGAAAAAAAACAAAAAAAAAAAAAAAAAAAAAAAAAAACTAGCAGACCAGGCAACAAGCTGAAGATAAAACCAAACGTCTGTCAGATAAAATAAAAAGTATGTCAGATAAAATAAAAAGTCTGTCAGATAAAATAAAAAGTCTGTCAGATAAAATAAAAAGTCTGGTAGATGAAACCAAAAGTCTGTCAGATAAAATAAAAAGTCTGTCAGATAAAATAAAAAGTCTGGTAGATAAAAAAAAGTCTGGTAGATAAAACCAAAAGTCTGTCAGATAAAATAAAAAGTCTGTCAGATAAAATAAAAAGTCTGGTAGATAAAACCAAAAGTCTGTCAGATAAAATAAAAAGTATGGTAGATAAAATAAAAAGTCTGGTAGATAAAAAAAGTCTGACAGATAAAACGCAAGAACTGGTAGATGAAGTAGGAAAAATACTAGTGTATTATCATTGATCGCTGAGTTAAATCGAAGTTAATTTTTAAACTCGGATAAAATAAAATTATGCAAGGGAAGCTACCCATGAAGATGCTGTTTGATTACTGCTGCTACACAATTGTTATCGTCAGAACAAATCCAATGCAGGGACAGATTACTTTCTTTAATGTAGGTACTCGGCACTTTGTCTAATTACACAATTGGCTATCATACAATATCATACAACAGTCTATACATTCTAAATTGCAAAAGAATAAAATATTTTTTTTTTTATTTTTTATTTGTAGTTTATTTTTAGAAGCAGTTTATTTTTAGAAGCAGGTTATTTTTAGACTACACACGTGGTCGTTGTTTCCGCCGGATACAGATTGTTGTTGACGTCTCTAAGGGCCGGAGACGATCTTGATGTTCTTGGGGTGCTGGTCCCAGCAGACGTCCTGGTAGTCGCAGGCCTTGTACTCCACGACCTTGGTGGCCGGGTTCAACCAGAGTTCAAGGTTGTGCACGTGACCGTTGGCCTGGGAGGTGGTGGCCGAGACGACATTGCCGCTGATCATGGCGTCGTAGTCTGACTTGAGGAGGGTGAACTCGTGGTAGTGGTTGCCGCTCACTAGAGTCGGGTACAGCTGGGGGTGGGGGGAGGGGGGTCAAAAAATTTCAAAGCAATTAAAATTATCACATCAACATGTTAACATCATAATATGGCATCAACAAATTCACCAGTTAACATTTTAATATCACATCAACAAATCCACCAGTTAATATTGCAATGTGACTTCAACACGTATAACTGATACTCTACCGCTACGATTGTGTTTGTATCTAATTTATGAAATACTCTCACAGCACTGTTGTTACTCAAGTGAAGATACATTTTGTTTTTAATTTGATTGATACACAAAAGTATTCTACTCTAGAAAGCAAATTGAGCCTTATTTTTTAAAATGTGAACGGGGAATTTCGATAATGACGTCATTTAAGACGTTTAGAGTTAGTTCCCCTAGGGGAGATGACAAATGGTATATCGGAACTTCCACATTTCTACAAACAAGTCTTACCTCCATCTGGTACGCCGCACTACCCCCTGTCGTTGTTTTCATCTGCGCCATCCTGTTTTTGATGACTTCAATTTCTTTCCAAGCAACGCTGCCCTCGGCGTGAACTGGCGGAATCGGGTACCGGAAACGGATGCTCCCAATGCCTGGCAAGTTTCACAAGTTTAAAGATTTGACGAGTTAAATCAAATATAAATATACGCATAAAAATACAAAAAGTAATAAAAATTAATTAGTTGTAACATTTTTTTGTTCACAAGCTATCATTAAAAATAAAATCTAGAGTTAGGGTGGCTAAAGATGGCTACCTCTGATTGGAAGAGAGAGGATGGGGATGCCGGAAGCTGAGACGTTTCTGATGTTGCCCTGTTTGTCCAGGACACCAACCCCACCCCCGGCAGTGTCGGCTGGGTCACTCTGTGGATAAAATGTGGACAGTCATCAGATTAACAAGTAAACAAGTTTGAAAATTCCGGAAATTAGCAAATATTCACAGCTAACAAAAAAAAATAACAAAACAACAACACACAAAGCTTATTTGCTTAATAAAATACTTTCTGTATACGCCGCGGTGAATCTTTTATTCAATATTTCGTGAACACAGATAATAATT
This sequence comes from Physella acuta, assembly GCF_028476545.2. Classification (NCBI taxonomy): domain Eukaryota; kingdom Metazoa; phylum Mollusca; class Gastropoda; family Physidae; genus Physella; species Physella acuta. Next base: position 22,011 of record NW_026731562.1, read on the forward strand.
TAAAAAACGTTAAAAAAATGTCTTCTTGCCGCTGCTTCACACAAAGTATTCAATTATATTAGTACGAGGCAGTCGAGTACGCAAAAGGGGTACTTGGCCATTTTCTGCATCGTGGCCTTTTTTGAAAATTTATTTAACTAAAAATTTTGAACAACCATTTTTGTCAGAAATGTATTTTTGGTCGCCACATTAATATACATCACGTCATTACAACTTTTTTTTCATGCAGCACTTAAGCATTTAATACTAGACTAGGGCTAACACCAGCGTTTCCCCTTGTCAAACGAGCATCAAAAATCTTTTTAAATTAGAACAGAAAGAGAAAAAAATTAACACCGGCCAGTATATCCATCCAAAACAACTATTATTTGTTTTGGGTGGATATGTAGGCACAAGTCAGACTCTAGGGGTGATCAAAAGGTGGGTTGCATGAGCTTTGCCAAAGGCCCCAACAAAACTAAGAAACATACAAACTCTAAAAATTACAAGATTGCAGATATATATATATATATATATATATATATATATATATATATATATATATATATATATATATATATATATATATATATATATATATATATATATATATATATATATATTTCGCCCCCCCCCCTCCCCCCCCTCTCTTATACCGAAGAACCTGGAAGAGGAACGAGGCTATGTATAGATAAATCAACAAATTAAACGCTTTTATAATTTGGAACTAGACCAGTTCTAAAATGCCCACACTACCAATGTATGGATCTAAAGCCAGTTGAGTTAAGCGGTGGCAAATCTCAATGTGTCTAAGCGACATAAAACTATCACAGAGTGTACTGTAATGAAGAATCTACAGAAGGAAAGTGTCACGTGGCTTACCTCGCCTGTTGCGCTTGAGTAGAACGCTTGTGGAGTGAGGTAGTAGAAACTATTGGGTGACGTCCCGTTGTAGGCTCTCGTTGCGTTGGTCGTGCTGCCGGACCGGCCGTTGGCATAAACGATTTTGTTACTCTGGAAGAAAAACAAAGAAAATGGTCATCTCTTTTTAAATAAACGCACACTTATGAAATTCAAAGAAAGCTTTAAAATTAAACTAGGCGAACATCAGGTGAGAAAATGATCTTTCAGATGTATGTCTGATGTAAGAGTATGACCGTGCCACGGAATCTCATGATAAGCGGTGCTGGGTTAGCTGTATCATATTATAGTAGAACTTGCTGATGCCAAGGTTAACCTAACCCTAACCTAAACTCGAATCCAACTTTGACCATAACCGAATCACTAACTTTTGGCCATATCAATTAACCTGAAATTAAAATAAAATTAAAACATCCTATCACCCCTTTTTTTAGTACAACCCATTGTCGGGTTTATCATCTTTATCATCTTTATCATAATCATAATCATCATCATCCTTAACATCATCATTTTCATCATCATCATTTTCATCATCATCATCATCATCAACATCATCATCATTATTATCATCATCATCATTATCAACATCATAATCATCGTAGTCATCAAGGACATATTATGCATGTTATATTTACTAGTAGATCATCAAATTATAAAGCTCATACTTACTGCATAGATGGATAAGTTATAAGGGTTCCAGCTAAGTAAGGGAGACAAGTAGACAACTTCTAGAGGAATGGCGTATGTGAACCTATGGGGTTAGAGAAAAAAACAAATTATAGGCAACTTTTAGAGGAATGGCGTATGTGAATCTATGGGATATAAAAAAAACACATTTTCAGAAGTCTTTAAGAGACATTTCATGCAAATCTCTCACACATTTTAAAAATCTTTATGTATGTGTATGACATGTGGTTAGAGAAAAAAACTCTTTAATTATGTGTATGTGTACGTATATGTGTACTTGTATAGCTACGAGCAAGGGTATCTACGTATGAGTATATTTAACCTTACAGCGAACTTTACATATCTAAAAATAGATATACCGTGTTTATAAAAAACAAAAATCGCCCAATGACCTTGAATAGCGTGTAATACAGTATGTGGTGTTGGGACAACTCTTGAAGGCGACAGGGGCAATAAGAGGCTGGGTCGTCTCAGCGAAGAACAACATTTCATCGGAAAACCCCCGGAAAACGCTCTGCAAGAAGACCACATGTCATTGCCCAATCACATTTTATCATTTGATGTTAGAAAAGTTACCGATACTATAATAAAACAAAACATAACAACGAAAAAAAAATGGTTTCGTAACTGGGATAAGTGCTATTAGAGTACTGGTAGAAAGCTTGAGTGTATAATTCATTAAAATATATCCTACTGGTGAATTTATTTTACTATATAAAGCTAAATATAATAAATACAGTAAACAGTGCTTAAATGTTTGAAAAAGAAGTAGAAAGCTGAAAAGAAAGGAAAAAGCTGAAAACGATGAAAAAGAAGGGGAAAAGCTGAAAAAGCTGAAAAGAAGGGAACAAGATGAAAAAGAAGGGAACAAGATGAAAAAGAAGTAAACGACTGATTAAGAAGTTAAAAAGACTGAAGCAAAAGAGGATACGAAGCTGTAATGAACTGACCGAGGTTCCCATAGCACCCGCTGCGCCAGTCTTGAGCATCCTGTGGTAGTAGCCGGTGTTGAGCTTGGTGAAGTTGGAGCTGTCCTGTGAGTAGATGTCCTGGCCAAAAGCTGCCTCGTTCAGGAGGTCGGGGTTGTTGTCTGCTCCTGGGATCTCGCTGAAGATCTTGTCCAGTAACGTGAACCACGTGAATCTACAGCAGACGATAGAAGTCAACACTAGCAGACGACCCATTCGAACATTAATGAGATTCGACTTACGAAAAACAAACTTTGAGATGTTTGGAAGACGACAACAAAAGAGAATTTCTAATTGTTATGACAGATTCAAGAAGCGATGGCAGACTTGAAAAAGGAATGTTGAGATTGTCTGCAGACGACAAAAGAGAATTTCAAAATGATGGAGCAGACGATGGAAACAGAAGAATTTTGTATTTCAATATGCTAAACAAGAATAGAGCTAGAGCTATAAAATACTACGCAAGAATACTTATATATATTACAAAAAAACTATTTACATTTTATTGTTATTTCAAGCTTCTTCTATCCGTATCAAAGAAAATTACTCTATTAACCCATTACCAATCAGATATGTGTCCGCAAACAAAGCAAGAAACAATCCATTGAAATATGTACGCAACTCGACTACAAACTAAGCTAGAAACAAATATCTGGTATATTGGTTAACTTACAATACTGACTGTCGAAAACAAAAATGAACCATTTTTATACGTTTTCCTTTGACATCGAATTAAAAAATTTATTCCGGTAAAAACAATGGCTATTCCAAGAACCCGCCATTACTTCTGACATAAGTTTTTCATCTCCTCTTAAGGTTTTTCCCACTTAACCCAAACAAAAGGTACCAAAACTAAACATGTGACAGTATCAGCAGTAAAACAAACACCTACCAACAACCACGCCCCCCCCTCCACCTACCTCTCATCGCTGTACTCTGACAGTCTAAACCGTGCGGCTCTTGTGGCCAACACACGGCTCAGGGGCTGGCGGTAACTCTCTTGGTACGGCCCGTCGTCTTGCTGTGAGGGGAGATAATTGTACAGAGTTATATTAGTGACTGGATTTCAGGGGAGACAATAGTACTTTGTGATTCACGGTAAAGTTACTGATGATTGCTGGATGTCTACGAGAGTATAAATGTCGACTAGACGCTATCAAGTTGACGATGCTTTTAGTGTCTAACTCTCTAATAAATTTTTGTTTGCAATAACAATTTAGGCAAACAAGAGAGGCGACGACAAGCTCTAGTAAAGTCGCGAAAAGATTAAAATAAGAAGTAAACAACAGTTTCCCAATAAACAAAATGTACTAATAGAAATGTAAAGTAGTTCAGGAAATGGCCTTTTTTTTAAAAAAAAAACACCTCAGACACTTCGTATACTAACTGTGATGTGGGTAAAAATATCTTGTTCATTTTAAATTTAATGGTGGAATATAAATCTTCCAAAACTTGTTTTGAGATGAATATTTATTCGTCATTTACTGCCTAATAATTTATTATAACTTTTAAAAAAACAAGGTAGGCAAACTGAATTTATGTGTTCAAAGTAAAAACAATTCATTCCGAGAAATTCAATAATTAATAATTAATAAATGTTAATTATTTTTTATTAACTCAAATAATTTTGGGGTATTAAAATATTATATAATTTCTGTCAAAATTATAAAAGTAATCTTACATTTTTTAATTATAATTAAACAATATGTAAAAAAAACTTAGTGTTTCACTATTGATATATTATTGCTACTCCTTAGTTAGCAAATGTCCAGTACCCTACTAAATTTATAAAATCAAAGATTGTTAAGATGTCAAAAAAAAAAGAATATTGTTAAGACAGTCTAAAAAAATAGAGTTCTGGCGTTGTGTATACCGCCAGTATTTGGTTGCCTTATGGGAGGGGGGGGGGGACGACTCACATCTGTAAACTATGTTGACAACAGTCTAGACGCACCTGTCTAGACTTACCTGTCTAGATTCACCTGTCTAGATCCACCTGTCTATGTAGACAACTGTCTAGCCTCACCTGTCTACATTCACCATACTAGATTCACCTGTCTAGCCTCACCTGTCTAGATTCACCTGTCTAGACCCATCTAACTATGTAGACAACTGTCTATACTCACCTGTCTACATTCACCATATTAGATTCACCTGTCTAGACTCACCTGTCTAGATTCACCTATCTAGCCTCACCTGTCTAGCCCCATCTGTCCATATAGACACCTGTCTAGCCTCATCTATCTAGACTCACCTGTCTAGACCCACCTGCCTATATAGACAACTATCTAGACTCACCTGTCTAGCCCCACCTGTCTATGTAGACACCTGTCTAGACTCACCTGGCTAGCCTCACCTGTCTAGACCCACCTGTCTACGTAGACACCTGTCTAGCCTCACCTGTCTGAAGTACGAGGTTGGAATGTCCCCACTGTAAGGTTTACACAGGATCCTGTAGTTCCACTGGGCATACACGGGCTTGCCTGTGGTCTCGTTGATGGAGATGATGGCCGTGGGCAGGTAGGAGAAATTCTCCTTCAGATCCTTGTTGCCAGTGTAGGAGGTGTAGCGGATCTGGAGCATAACAAGAAAACTTTAGATAGGGTATACACAAGTTTAGGAGAAGTTCTCCTTCAGATCCTTGTTGCCAGTGTAGGGGGTGTAGCGGATCTGGAGCATAACAAGAAAACTTTAGATAGGGTATACACAAGTTGGGATCTTAACAAGAAAACTTTAGATAGGGTATACAGAAGTTGGGATCTTAACAAGAAAACTTTAGATAGGGTATACAGAAGTTGGGATCTTAACAAGAAAACTTTAGATAGGGTATACACAAGTTGGGATCTTAACAAGAAAACTTTAGATAGGGTATACACAAGTTGGGATCTTAACAAGAAAACTTTAGATAGGGTATACACAAGTTGGGATCTTAAAACTTTAGATACAGATAGGGTATACAGAAGTTGGGATCTTAAAACTTTAGATACAGATAGGGTATACAGAAGTTGGGATCTTAAAACTTTAGATACAGATAGGGTATACAGAAGTTTGGATCATAACAAGAAAACTTTAGATACAGATAGGGTATACAGAAGTTTGGATTATAACAAGAAAACTTTAGATAGGGTATACACAAGTTGGGATCTTAACAAGAAAACTTTAGATAGGGTATACAGAAGTTGGGATCTTAACAAGAAAACTTTAGATACAGATAGAGTATACAGAAGTGTGGATCATAAGAAACTTTAGATACAGATAGAGTATACAGAAGTTTGAATCTTAACAAGAAAACTTTAGATAAACAGTGTATAAAGAAGTTAGGATCAAAGAAATCGTTAGATAAATAGCGTATACAGAAAGTCAAATCTTAACAAGAAAACTTTAGATACAGATAGGGTATACAGAAGTTTGGATCTTAACAAGAAAACTTTAGATCCAAATAGGGTAGACAGAAGTTGGGATCTTAACAAGAAAACTTTAGATACAGATAGGGTATATAGAAGTTTGGATCTTAAAACTTTAGATACATATAGGGTATACAGAAGTTGGGATTTTAACAAGAAATCTTTAGATAAAGATACGGTATACAGAAGTTGGGATCTTAACAAGAAAACTTTAGATACAGATAGGGTATACAGAAGTTTGGATCATAAGAAACTTTAGATACAGATAGGGTATACAGAAGTTTGGATCTTAACAAGAAAACTTTAGATACAGATAGGGTATACAGAAGTTTGGATCTTAACAAGAAAACTTTAGATACAGATAGGGTATACAGAAGTTGGGATCTTAACAAGAAAACTTTAGATACAGATACGGTATACAGAAGTTGGGATCTTAACAAGAAAACTTTAGATACAGATAGGGTATATAGAAGTTTTGATCTTAACTTAACAAGAAAACTTTAGATACAGATAGGGTTTATAGAAATTTGGATTATAACAAGAAAACTTTAGATACAGATAGGGTATACAGAAATTTGAATTTTAACAAGAAAACTTCAGATAAAGGTAGCGTAAACAGAAGTTAAAACCAAAACAAACAAAAAAAGACTTGAGATGAAACTTTTCCAGAGTCATGTTAGAACTGAGTTCAAAAATATAATCTGTTTTAGCTCATTCTTAGCTTTAAGCTGACTTAGCTTAAACACGGGACTTGGGCAAATAAAGGGACAGTGTGGTCAGTCCTAAGCCCAGCCGCCTTAGTTATGGGAGGCGTCACGTCCTACGTAACTTGAGTCTGTGATTCTGAATACGAGACTTAAATGTGTGTGTTTGTGTGTGTGTCTGTATGTGTGAGTGCGCGTGTGTGCTATAACTGGGGGTGTGTGTTTTTGTGTGAGTAAGTGTCTGTGTGTGTGCGCGTGTATGTGAGTTTGTGTGTATGTGAGTGTGTTGTGTATATGTGTCTGTGTTTATGTGTTTATGTGTGTATGAGTGTGTGAGTGTGCCTGTGTCTATGTGTCTATGTGTGTGTGTGAGTGTGTGAGTGGTATGTTGACATCACCTGTTGCTGAAGGTCCAGCCAGGAGTCAGCCACCAAGTTGTGTCGGTCACTGGCAAACGGTTCTTGGATCTTGGCATCGAGAGTCCAGGCACCTGGGGAGAAATGTGATGAGAAGTTATGACAAGCATACTTGGGTTAGTGCTTAACACTTTCACTTCCAAAAGTCAGAAATGTGATGAGAAGTTATTACAAGCATACTTGGGTTAGTGCTTAACACTTTCACTTCCAAAAGGCAGAAATTTGATGAGAAGTTATGACAAGCATACTTGGGTTAGTGCTTAACACTTTCACTTCCAAAAGTCAGAAATGTGATGAGAAGTTATGACAAGCATACTTGGGTTAGTGCTTAACACTTTCACTTCCAAAAGTCAGAAATGTGATGAGAAGTTATGACAAGCATACTTGGGCTAGTGCTTAACACTTTCACTTCCAAAAGTCAGAAATGTAATGAGAAGTTATGACAAGCATACTTGGGTTAGTACTTAACACTTTCACTTCCAAAAGGTCAATTTGTGTTATAGAGTTAATATTATCACAAGTGCACGCAATTCATAAATATGAATATGATTATTTAGCGCAGTACCAATGCAAGGCAATGCAGGCTAAAAAAATTAAGAAAAAATTATACGTATTAAGGGGAAATAACCCCTACTATGGGGAGACATTTCAGAATAAAGAGAAATTAACCGTACTCTATGTAGAAAATCCCGAATAAAAGGAAGCAAACTATATTTAAGGGATAAACAACTGTTGTGGCGAGAAAATTCAGGTTACAGGGAAACAACATATTACAAACCGCGATACAGGAGTTTAGTTCACATCCAAACAACACATCCAAGTGAGTACTCACCCTCCATGTAGCACATGGCAGGCCGGAAGTAAGGTCTGTAGTCTCGGACCGTGTAGTTCTGCTGGTAGAAGGCCCGGAACCACTCGACCATCTCCGTGATCTGAAGCTGATGGCATGGAAGGAGAGGCGTTAGGATAGGGATAGTTTGATGTGTTTGCTCATGAGGACAGGGATAATAGGACAAAAAGCTGACTCGTTAGGATAACGACATATATATATATATATATATATATATATATATATATATATATATATATATATATATATATAAGAGTATAATAAACAAATGAATGTTTTACTTACATCGACCGTTGGTTTACTAAGCACAGCTGGTGGTATTGGGGGTGGGGAGAGGTTGACCACAGCACGGAAAACTTTACTGGTGGGGTGGGGCTGCACCATCCGGTAGTCGTTGTGACGGGTCCTGTAGGACAGAGAGCACATTGCATCACAGCGGGACGGGTGTTGGATTGTCATATTACGACGTTGTTAGACATAGCAGCGAGACTTGTGTTGTAGTCTCGTTGTAGTGCATTTAATGTATTGGCACGTTGCGATTGATGTTAAATGTAATTTCACGTTGAGATATTATATACGCTGCTGTATAGTTGTTGAAATAAAGTGACTGGTATTTATGTTTTGTTTAGATTTCTGCGAGAAGTGGTAGCTCAAAAGCCTAACTAGGTAAAATACATTGCATATACAGTACAGCAGACCAAAAACGCATACAATAAGCCTACATTGTTAGTAGAACGTGAGAATGGTCTAAGGGAAGAAACCAGTAAAATATTATTGAGTGGATGTGAATGAAAGATAAATCAGAAAAATGGAGACAAACAGTAAACAGTAAAAGATTTTTTCATGGATGTACATACCAGGGTTATCACAAATGAAAAACGAAATATATAAAAATGTTCTAAGGGAGACTATCAACAAAATATTAATTAATGGATGAAATTTAAAAAATTATTGTACATGGAAATTTTTTTTTTTAAATATACTCTATAGGAGGAACACAGAAAAATATTAGTGGTTTGATGTGAATGACATAGTTATAATAATTTAAAGAAAAATTGTGGCATAAAAATAGAAGAAATCAGAATACGGTCTATGGGAGACAAGCAGTAAAATATTTTTGCATGGATGTAAATGACATAAATGGCATAATGACAAAAATATGTTTTAAAAACCGAGATTATAGTCTAATTAGTAAAATATAAATGAGATGATGCAGATGAAAAAAAAAGAAATGAAAGAGATGAAAAATTTGTTTAAAAAAGAAATCTAAAATTAATCTAAAACAATAAAGTACATTTTTTCATTTAAGATTCCGTAAAAATATCTACCACAGCAATAACATTTAGCCGAAAAAGACTTTATTCTTTTAATTACAACAAAAGTGTTAAACAAACACATACTTTCCACCTTTTCCACGATACTTACCTAAATTCCACCCCGTTCATGACGACTATAGTTTCTCCCATACCCAGGGTGTCGTTGTAGTTGCTGTGGTCGTGCATGGCGCTGACCGCCTTGCCGATGTGGGTGGCATCAAAGTAACTGGACGTCCCGTGGGTGTAGTCCCTGAGCTGTTTGACCCCCGAGTGACCGTCAGACCGAATCCTGACCGTTGGGAAAATAATTGCGTGTGTGTATATATATATATATATATATATATATATATATATATATATATATATATATATATATATATATATACATATATATATATATATATATATATATATATATATATATATATATATCTGCGTGTGTGTGTGTGTGTGTGTGTGTGTGTGTGAATATATGCGTGTGTGTGTGTGCGTGTGTGTGCGTGTGTGTGTGTGTGTGTGGGTGGGTATGTGTGTGTGTGTGTGTGTGTATGTAAAACGTTCTTAAATCAAAGAATTTAAACGTTCTTTTAGAGATTGTATTTTATAAGACAAGAGTTGTGTACCTTTCTTCAACAAACAGTTGCTGCGACATGCCTTTAGAGATTGTATTTTATAAGACAAGAGTTGTGTACCTTTCTTCAACAAACAGTTGCTGCGACATGCCTTTAGAGATTGTATTTTATAAGACAAGAGTTGTGTACCTTTCTTCAACAAACAGTTGCTGCGACATGCCTTTAGAGATTGTATTTTATAAGACAAGAGTTGTGTACCTTTCTTCAACAAACAGTAGCTGCGACATGCCTTTAGAGATTGTATTTTATAAGACAAGAGTTGTGTACCTTTCTTCAACAAACAGTTGCTGCGACATGCCTTTACAGATTGTATTTTATAAGACAAGAGTTGTGTACCTTTCTTCAACAAACAGTTGCTGCGACATGCCTTTAGAGATTGTATTTTATAAGACAAGAGTTGTGTACCTTTCTTCAACAAACAGTTGCTGCGACATGCCTTTACAGATTGTATTTTATAAGACAAGAATTGTGTACCTTTCTTCAACAAACAGTTGCTACGACATGCCTTTAGAGATTGTATTTTATAAGACAAGAGTTGTGTACCTTTCTTCAACAAACAGTTGCTGCGACATGCCTTTAGAGATTGTATTTTATAAGACAAGAGTTGTGTACCTTTCTTCAACAAACAGTTGCTACGACATGCCTTTAGAGATTGTATTTTATAAGACAAGAGTTGTGTATCTTTCTTCAACAAACATTTGCTGCGACATGCCTTTAGAGATTGTATTCTATAAGACAAGAGTTGTGTACCTTTCTTCAACAAACAGTTGCTACGACATGCCTTTAGAGATTGTATTTTATAAGACAAGAGTTGTGTACCTTTCTTCAACAAACAGTTGCTGCGACATGGTCTGACGGGCCAGGTTGGTCATCATTGTCTCCAGGTCAGTGACCCGCTGTTTTAATTCCTGTTTGAACAGTCGTGTGAAACGGAATGACAGGTGTATGACGTGGGATGACAGGTGTGTGAAATGGGATGATAGGTGTGGCATGAGATGACAGATGTGTGACATGGGATGACAGGTGTGTGAAATGGGATGACAGGTGTGTTGCATAAAATGACGTGTTTGAAGTGGTGAGGCAGATGGGTTACATTAGATGAAGTGTGTGAGGTATGGGATCACTGGCGTGTTGTTACATATAAGGACTTCTGTGTGACATTAATGAAAGAAATATGATATAATGATTTAAATTACACATTATCAGATAAGTAGGTAGCAACTTCCCCACTAGAAAATCACCAGCTTATTTAAATCAGCATTACATTTGACCTCATCAAAATCCATCAACCAAAAGAGTTATACAATATACAATTAGCATGTAAAACAACAATATACAATTAGCATGTAAAACAACAATATACAGTTAGCATGTAAAACAACAATATACAATTAGCATGTAAAACAACAATATACAGTTAGCATGTAAAACAACAATAACAATTAGCATTTAAAACAACAATAACAATTAGCATGTAAAACAACAATATACAATTAGCATGTAAAACAACAATATACAATTAGCATGTAAAACAACAATATACATTTAGCATGTAAAACAACAATATACAATTAGCATGTAAAACAACAATAACAATTAGCATGTAAAACAACAATATACAATTAGCATATAAAACAACAACATACAATTAGCATGTAAAACAACAACATACAATTAGCATGTAAAACAACAATAACAATTAGCATGTAAAACAACAATAACAATTAGCATGTAAAACAACAACAACATTTACATAGAAAAACAGGAAGACACACTCCAAACAGCTTGTCATTTAGATCTTAATTTTAATAAAAAAAACATTCACTAGCTATCAATCATTCATCCATGAAACAATCACTCATTTATAAAACCACAATTCAACGTCAAACCCACCACTTCCCCATGAAACCACCACACACCCAAAACACCACCACACCTCCACACACCCATGAAACAACCACACACCTATAACAGCACAACACACCCATAACACCACCACACACCCATGACACCACCTCACACCACTGACACAACAACACACCCATGACACCACCACACACGCATGACACCAGCACCCACAAAACTACAACCACTCACCTCAACACCTGTAGTTGTAGCATTTATGGCCGTGTCTATCGTAGCAGCCTCATTCAAAATGGGAAAAACCCAGCCCACAGCGATGGCAAAAACCACAGCCTATTGGAACAGTAGAAATAACGGTTAACGATTGGCACTCACGATTTACTTATTCAATGTGAAAAACTGCCGACAGCTCACCATGTAATACATTGACAGTTTTGTCTCAAATTTAACATTTCATATATGTATTGATTTTTGATATGTTCTCAACATATTAACATGTATATGGCATATGTGAAACTTACATTTTTTAATTATTGCATTTAAGGGTCGATTGAAAAATAAAAATGTAATATTAGTAACAAGTAATTATTGATCATTGACGAATCGACTATTCATAATTATATGCACAATCACTTAATGATCAGCCAGTATTTGCTAAAAGAAGGCTAGATTGTGTGAACAATCACTGACTGTGTTATCAACCCGTTATTCTTTTCTATATTACAGCGATCCACCCACAACCACAGCGATCCACCCTACAACTACCTAGCTGAATCCTCTGTTTTTTGCTGTTCTACTAAAATAAATCTTTGATAAATATTTGGAGCGCAGGTAAACTATAATATAAGTCAACTGATATACATTAGCCAATGTATGGAGATTGGCTTGTATTTTTCTTCTTCTTCTTCTTCGTTCTTAATTTTTAGTCTTATCTGTCAAAGGGTTTGAACTCGAGAGTTTTTCGAATGTATCAACCATGAGCGTTAGCCGACTCGACCACGCCTCCATCATAATTAAGGATACGTGTCAACTGGTTATGCGCCATTGAGGCCATTGACTCCGATTTCAGCCTGCTTTTCTTTGTGGATTTGCTTCCATAGCCTTAGTTCAACCAAGAACAAACTACAAGGCAGCAGTTGTTTTGACTAGAATAGTGGCTGTCCCCAGCTAACGAGCATCAGCTGCCCGAGGGTTTGAACTCGAGACTTTTCGGTTTAGCAACCATCAGCTTTTCCGACTCGACCACGCCGACCCCTGAATTTTTCAACCACTAAAATATTTCATTACGCTTATAAATATCTTAATACTCGCACAAATGCAGCAAATATGAAATAAACGGGGAGTGATCTCCCCTAAACTTTCTCGAATATTCTTATATAACTTGGAATATAGACATGGTTTTTAATTACTTAAACTTTTAAATATAGAATCTCATCGAAAAAAGAATTGCGCATGAAGCGAACGCCAAAACAAAATGTGCATAATAGTGCGCAATATTATTAGTACTTTATAAATTTACAAGCGTTTTTTGAGAAATCGGAAATAGCGTCAATTAGTACTTCCGGTCAACGGAAATAACTCAAAATTTGACATAAGGTAGAGAATTAGATCTTTTACTTGCATGTAAAATTTCATTTATCTATCTGAAATAGTACTCAAGTTATAGGCTTTTGAAAAATTCAAAGTAGAAAAAGTACCACTTCCGGTTATCGGAAATCGCTCAAAAGTTGATACGGATCTACGATTTTGATAAAATACTTATATATGAAATTTCATCAACCTAGCTGTAACGGTACTCAAGTAATCGTGTTTACACACAGACACACACACACACACAGACACACACACAGACATACGGACAAGATTGCAAAATTATGTTTTTCCGTATCAGTGAGGTGTAAAACATCGAGATTTGTAAAAATCTCGATTTTTTTTTTGCACGATTACAATACTTTCTCTATACTTCGTATATACGAGAAAGTAAAAAGAACCGGAAAAACCGCATAAATCTAGTCCAAATTTATTCTCAAAAATCTGATATAATGATAAAACTAGGCCCTAACCTCTTGTCCAAATTAAAAACAAAAAGGCTAAAACTAGACTAACAGTTAGTCGAAAGTAAAATTTGAACAAAAATAAACCAAATTATAAACCCAAACACATACAAAACAAAACAACAGAATCTCACCAGCATATCTCAAGCAGTTAAGTTTCTCAGCAAGTGAAGAACGTCTCACTCAGCTCACCTGAATGAATACAATCGTACCCCGCCAGTGTCACCTTATATACACTACAGAAACCAATTTCATGTTGGACTTCCATTAACGTAACTAGCACATAATTACGTGATACACATCTGATGGGAGGTAACTATTGTTGTCGAGATGGAAGTTATTATATAGAGTTATCTACCGTCGCTACGACAAGAAACGAGCTGATGGTCCGATAAAAGGACATTGACCTTTTTATTGTATCAATACGATTGATTCAGGCTTGTATAACAAAAGTGTTGATTTAGGAAATAAACTGCTAATAGTCTAGTGACTGTAAACTTGCCAGCGTTATTTACTTTTTAAAACGTTATACTTTTTTAGCGAGTTTATTTAGGCTTGTGGAAAAAAAAATTAATACTTGAAATAAAGGACCAAACTCAGCAGTAACAAATTTCACTTATGTTTAAGGTCGCCCATAAGGACATCATCAATAATTTTTTGTGCCGATTGAGCATAAACAATACATAAATGTCAAGCTTTATAATAAAACACATACACACACACATACACACACACGCACACACACACACATACACACACACACGCATATATATATATATATATATATATATATATATATATATATATATATATATATATATATATATATATATATATATATATATATATATATATATATATATATATATATATATATATATATATATATATATATATATATATATTAGTTTTGAAACGATTCCATTTTAAAGCTATGTCATTTTTTAGTGTACTTTATTATTATTTTATTAATAATAATGAGAAGAAATTCAATTTAACTTGCTTAGTACAATAGTATCTTCCGATTGAGTTTATGGACAATTCCAGAGGCGTCGCGACCGGAGGGCGGGTGCGTGCGGACTACACCGGATGACACCATTTAGGGTGGTGACACCAAGGCAAAAATAGCTAAATTTATATAGAAAAAAAATAATCATTTCAGTTAGAAATTCCTTTTAATTAAGAGCAAAACTGACAAATTCCGACAAGGATAGGGGGGGGGGAGATGGGTGGAGGTGATAACATGACGTAAACATGCTAAACAGTAGAGTACGCAGGGAGGGGGAGCAAGGGCAGCGACTGCTCTCCCTACGACCATTCTAAAGATGGTCTCGCATTTTTTCGGAGAATAATTAAAAAACATTTTAAACAAGTTCCTCAAAACACACAACAAAAAAAATCAACAACAACAGCAAACACAAACTGAAACTATGAATCAAAGAGTTCAACGACTGTCATGTTATGTACTCTAAATATCACATCTTTAATAACTCATCGCAAGTATATGTACAGCCTACTTCTTGGCATACTTATCGGCGCCTAGCTCTACGCCAGGCATGTGCGAGGCGCTATTTTGCCACATTGTCCACTTAAGCGCATGTACATCTGTGGTTTGTGTTATTCCTGCTGTATATAGAACGTCAACCACATACAGATCAATCTTAACTCACAAGTGTAGTCTTTGCTTGAGTTGTCAGGCTAAATTCAGCCATCCTTTTTTATACGGGAGACCTATTATCTTTGTGTTATTGTTTACCTAAAGTGTGCTCTGTAGCAGAGGCGTAGCTGGGGGGGGGGGGGCGGGCTGCGGCCGCCCCCGGCGCCTAACCTAGGAGGGCGCAAAAAGAGATGTAATTTTTTTTTAAAAGCTGATTTTATGCTGCATTTTTTAAAATTATAAACAGTCTAAGATAAGAAATGTAATGGCTACACGCCTTTATACTGGTTTAACTGTTTTCTAACTTAAATTATTAACTGTAAAACATAAACTCTTAAGAAACAGTGAACGGCAAAACCGCTTTCCAGCTTTTCCTAGATGAGAGGGGGGGGGGGCGCTTTTTTTAGGCTTAAATAGGAAGAATTTACACTAGATTGGTAAGTGGATAAACGTTACCACTTATAAAAACAACCAATTGTATTAAAACGTATTGTACGAATGTTTAACCGTAAAATACGTTAGTGACTTTTATGAAGATGGTGCAGGGGGGGGGGGGGGGCTGCGCTTTAGGGTAACTAAAATCGCAAAATTACAATGGATTTTTAGTAAAAAAAACTTTAGCACTTAGAAAAGAAACTAATTGTACTAGAGACCATTGTACAATTGTGTAACATTTTTTTTAAAGTTAGAAAATTTAGTTACGTTAAAACCCGCTCTACAAACTTTGTCCAAGATGGTTGGGAGGTGAATGTGTGTGGGGGGGGGGGGGGTGGCTTTTTTCGCGAACAAAAATCGCAAAGTATTTGTACTGGATTGGTGAGTAGATAACTCTTTTAACACTTAGAAAAGAATCCAATTGTATTAATTCGTAATGTTCAATTTCACCATTTGGTTTTGTTTAAGAAATGACGCGACTAGTTCTTTGTAAGATTCTACGATTCCCTCAACGTCAACGTTATAGATCAGATACTTAAACTGGATTCCATTACATCTGCCTGGATCACTGTATTAAAGAGAAATAAATATCCGATCAGTAAAATAGCATACGGTTGGAGCGGGTAGGCGGGAGACGATACTCTTGCCGAAATTTTAAGAGCTTGAAACATAAGTATATTGTACTGAATAGGTTATTTTTTTATTGATTGTTTCATAACAAATCCTAAATCGAATGTTACTATGTTTTACTTAGATATTTTAGTGAAAATTTGGTTTATACATTTATATAATATTTTAAATGTTTAAATATATTCATAAATATATATTTGAAATGTTACAATAAGAAATACATGTTATTTATCAAATGTAACATTTTTTAAAATGAAGACTATAATATGAGGTCTTACAGTATTTTGCCACACCACATGTTAACGGTTAAAAATAAATGTCTGGCTATTACATGTCATTATTTAATTAATGTTCATTAATTAGAAAACGTCACTCGTGATGGGAACTCTAGTTTTCTTAAGTGGGGCAAATTGCTCTTTCCTTTTCTAGTAACTTAGATAAGTATGTTGGTATCGATGAGACAGTAATCGGTATCGTGCTAGTAACTACATGTCGGTTCTTGATGCGACTACTTTCTTATTCAAGTATATATGTAAGGAGACGATTACACGAGGAAATCTATGTGATATTATCTGATATCATGTTTCAACTTCAGACATTTATTTCTGGTCAACTCAAGCGACAAACTCATTACGTCATATCTGTTTACATGTGCATGTTGACCTTCAACCTCCTGTCAACTTATGTATGTTTTTAACTGGTCGGTATATAAGTACGAGACTATTTGACAAACAAACCAGCTATGAGAACGTACTCAGCTGAGTTGATTTTATTGCAATAGTTTAAAATGTCTGCTTTGTATTTTATTGCTGTGTTAGCCGTCAACTTATTTCTGTCGTTTGGTAAGTTCACTTTAATTATATTAGGCCTTTTATGAAAAATCAAAAATATTATAACTTTAAAAACGGAACAGTAGGATGTTAGTCGATCAAAACATGTATTAAATTAGCCTTCTTATTAATTAATTACTTAAAGGCGTTTTCGTAAGATATAGTGCATTTGTCGCATATTAAAATTACGAAACATAAATTAGTTTACTTACGAACTTGTATTGAAGTTTAACATTAAAAATATAATATAAACATAATACATTTAAATATGACTTGCCGATTAAATACGTTGTTTTGAAATGATTTGACAATTCAGAACTATGTACCACGTATCATTACAATAGAGAGAACGTGTAAGTAAAGAGTTACAAATCTGTGTTGTATTGTCCGAAAAATATTAATTTGGTATTTGCCCTTTAAAATTGTGATAACAAAACCATACGGCTGTTCGGCTGAATATAATTACTGTCTTCTTAAAAATTTAGCGTATCCGAAACGCGTATGAATCTAGTTCATTGATTTTATTAGTTAAGCTTAACAATCATCCTTTATTGTGAGAAAAACAAAATCAGAATTTTATTTTAATTAAAGGTAATTGTTTTATGTAAGCTAAAGATTTCGGAAAGATAAACTCAAAGGTAGAATTATTTCAGATCTTATGCAATACAATAGTATTTATAAAACAAAATTACAAAATTTAAAAAACAGAAAGCGACATGAATTTGACTTCAGCTTATGAAAGGAAAGTGCGTTTAGTTTTATTTCACTAAGCTTCACATCCGAAATCTTGAGTTATGTACACATAAACGTGACGTCCTTTATGGATGACCCTCGAAACCTACATATTATGATTATTTTTTTAAATAATTAAACTGAATTACAATAATTTTCAACAAAATTTAACAAGAAATGTTTTTATTGTGAAGGAACTTTGAAATTGGGTTGTGGCAAGCTCGACTGCTAACAGAAAAGTGGCGAGGTCGGTTCCCGGACTGGGGATTTTAGGACATCACATAATCTCTCTGATGTGTACACAATATTTAATTAATTGTATACATCAGATAATCTCTCTAATGTGTACAAAATATTTAATTAATTGTACACATCACATAATCTCTGTGATGTGTACACAATATTTAATTTATTGAACGCATCACATAATCTCTCTGATGTGTACAAAATATTTAATTAATTGTACACATCACATAATCTCTGTAATGTGTACACAATATTTAATTTATTGAACGCATCACATAATCTCTCTGATGTGTACAAAATATTTAATTAATTGTACACATAACATAATCTCTCTGATGTATACACCATATTTAATTAATTAAATGCTTTAGATATTTAATTTTGTCTACTGTTTTCTAGGCCTTAAAGTGGATATGACCAGAGAACACTTTTACCATGGGAAAAGTTTATTTTGTGCACAACTCCAGTGTACAGAAAACATAACAGAAGACACTCAGATGTCAGCTCTTGTCAACATGTCAGTCTATAGGATCAGTGAATCTGAAGGGAAGATTTTGTTGGCGTCTGTTTCAGGATCTGATTCAAAGGTTCGCGATTATAAAATATCTGGGAAATTATCTGAGGGCAAACTATCCAAACATCGCGGAGAACTTGTCTTGTCTTTCTCCAATACTTCAGCCTGTAATTTACACCAGTATAAATGTCAAGTATATTTTACCAATGAGGCAGGAGACACTGGAATGCTAGAGAAAAGAACAACGTCTTATGAAAGAGAGAAAATCAAGAAATCTGTTTTGTTGCTGAATTTGAAAGCTGAAACTTTGAACTACGTGAAAACTGTGGACACAATGGCCGACTTTCTGAAATCTTTTAAAGATCCAGAAAAACTAAAAGGTGCAGACATGTCAATGTCCTTACAGATGTCACATTCTGGTAGAGATGGGAACAGTGCCGACACTGCTGAGATTATATCATCTTTAGAGTTAAACAACAGTAACAAACACATCAGCTCTACTAATGCTATAGATGTGATTTGTGCTAGGATAGATAACATCACAGAACACATGCAAACAGTGAATGACAAACTTAGAGAAATAGACGTGGTTGATGCTAAGATAAATAACATCACAGAACAAATGCAAACAGTGAATGACAAACTTAGATCAATAGACGTAAAACTCAACGAGTCCATCACAAGGAACAACCAAACAAACCGTATGATAGTAGCTTTAAACACAATTGTACAAGAAAGTAAAAACAACTACAACATGAATCTTTTTTTGTCACGGACGACACTTCAGGTAATAGTTTTATTTTAGACATAAATATTATGTGAACTAGCACTGTTAAGTGTTTAATGCGAGTTAAATCAACCAATATACACTTTACATATTGTTTAGAATCATTAAATATGTGCGGGTATAAAGACTTCAAATAATATCAGTCAGTCTTTGATTAAAAGCTCATTCGTTTCTAGTCATGTGTTAAAACAAACATCTTTCTATTTATAAACAGTGTATAAAGAACGACAAAACTGATGTACCAGAACGAACGACCGTCAGACTTGGTCTAGACAAATTGGCTTTGTGCGACACAAAAACTGACGGTGGAGGTTGGATCATATTTCAGGTTGGTAAATTTATACGTTAAAATCTTTTCAAAAAATGTGATCTTTTATAGATTAGATTTGTGTTATTGCTATTTTGGGTTAAAATAGTTTATCAATATCTTGCAAAATATCCTATTTCAGAGACGTGTTTTGGGTGACGTGAATTTTACCAGAGATTGGAACGACTATAAACACGGATTTGGTTCAATGATTGGAGATTTCTGGCTTGGGAATGATTGGATCTCTAACCTGACTTTGATGGTGAGCTTAGAAAAATATGATCTCTACATACAGGCTAAAGCCATATTTAAAAAGTTAAATATGTTACACGTATTATACTTTACAGGGGTACAATGAACTGAGAATCGACATGACTCGAAAAGGTATAAAGTACTACGCCCATTACGATCATTTCAAGGTAGACAACGAAGCAGCATCGTATACGTTATACATGTCGTCATTCAGTGGAAACGTTAAAGACTATCTAAAATATCATCATGGTATGAAGTTTTCTACCATCGACAGGGACAATTGTATACACAGCGGAGCAGATTGTGCTGGAAAGCATAAAAGTGGTTGGTGGTATCATAGCTATATATCTGTATCTTTAAATGGAGTCTGGGGTACAACAGACTCTAATACAGGAATATACTGGTATGAGCTATCAAGTGATGGACATATCGCAGACTCAGTTGAGATGAAAGTACGTCGAGTGTAAACAAACTGTCTGAAGATGTTTTAAATAAAGCTATAGTTTTAAGTTGGTGTAGCTGAAGTTTCGATGTAACCTATTTATCACGTCAATTTGAATTTGTATACACACTCATTATCACTCGACTGCATTAAAATTTGTTTCATAATACATTGCTTTACCACGTACTCATATTTCTAATATTTGAAACTTTTTTTTTAATTTGGAGTTTTTGTGTGTTCATTGTTATAACTACTCAAAACAGCATCTAAATTACTGACGAATACAGTTGCGAAAATATACATTTGTCCATGGGAAATTTTGTCTGAGATATTTTGTCTGAGATCATTTGTCCTAAGATCATTTGTCCTGTCACCCTCAATTGCTTTATTAGAAGTTAGATTCTAAGAGGTAATCCAAAAACGTAACACTTTTGTATGGAGGGGTTTGGGCGAGGCAACAAG
Organism: Physella acuta; assembly: GCF_028476545.2. Taxonomy (NCBI): domain Eukaryota; kingdom Metazoa; phylum Mollusca; class Gastropoda; family Physidae; genus Physella; species Physella acuta. The sequence continues at coordinate 43,099 of NW_026731562.1, forward strand.
CGTTAGACTAGACGACGGGAAGGGGTTGAGAAGGTTTGAAGACACACATGCAAGATTTCCCAAACACAGGTATATACATTGTCTTCAACGGATGTTTTAAATAACTTTAATGATGGCGAAATTATAAACAAGTAGCCTATAACGTTATTGAATAAATTGAATTGAATTGATTTTGTTCTATAAATCGGTTCTTTAAATAATAAGAGCATGGGCCTTGTGCAAATTTTACATCTAACTCAAATATATAATTGGGTTTATTTGAATACTGACCTTGAAAAACTATAAACTACACCACACAAAATGTAAAATGGTGAAATCATTTTATAAAACTAGAATAAACACAGAAAAAAAAATTCATAAAAACGTTTTAATAACAAGCTTTTATGTAATGATGCACTAAAAAGTAGAAAATAAATTATAGACTACTATTTAAATAACTATAAAGAAAAGCGTGGGTCACTTTAGTATCTATTGGATACCTTTACTAATGTTAAGGAAGACACCCACGCTTTTCTTTATAGTTATTTAAATAGTAGTCTATAATTTATTTTCTATTTTTTAGTGCATCATTACATAAAAGCTTGTTATTAAAACGTTTTTTATGAATTTTTTTTTCAGTACTTTACATGTTTTATTTACAATAGAGTTACATGACTAAAAACCATTGCGCGCCTACTGAACATCAAGTTCAGTAGGCGCGCAATGGTTTTTGAACGCAGCCATTACGTGATGGCGCAGCTATTGAAGGTGATGACGCGTGTGGTGTGGTTGGCTAGACATGCCTACTAATTCGGTCCAAATTTTAATTAATTCATAAAAAATTAATTAGGCATCCAATTAAGTCAAATTTAGTTTCAGATTGCATTGTCTTCATGTCTTGACCCACGTGCCAACTGTGAATCGTTTCGGTCAAGTAGAACTGTCCGAATTTTCACTCCTGCGTTTCCGTCTAGACAGACAGACAGAGGAAGTGAGTTAAATAAAAGCTTGTAAAAAAAGAGAATGATCCGCCAAGCAGACAATACAATAAAAAAAATTTAAAGGTTTATTGATTATTGAATGTAATTAGTCACGTACGTTTTTATAACGAGTAGATGTCTTTGTGTTAGCACTTTGTTATTATAAATATTAATTAAGAAATCAAAGATGTTATGTGTAATTGTGCAAATAAAGAATTAAACTATCTTGCAGTAGGAATAAGCCACAATGACCCAGGACGTCGATCGATGTTCATTGACCTCGTATGTTTAAGTTCACCCTAGACGAGGTACGAGGCCTTTGTTGTTTTAATGGTTTTCGCAAATTTAGTGTCAGGAAGATGGACATCTCCGAAGATTACAAAGTTATCTTAAAATAGAAGCCGGTACTGAGGATTGATATAACATTCTACACATGGCAAAGCTTTAACACAGATGGGTTTAGACTATATATCTGGGAAAAGTTTAGCGACACATTGCAGCGCCCGAGGTGAAATTTCAATTTGGCTGTCCTTACAAGTGTTATCCTTTAAAAGATAATAGTGTTAGTAAACGAATGCCTGATCTGAGTTTAGTAATTAGTAGCATGGGCTAATTAGTTTAGTTCCATTTTTGTTCTGTCTTTGAAACCATCTCTACTATAATAATATTCAATAGTTGGATACAATTAAATAGCATTCATCTGACGTGATAGCAATTTGTTATCTAACCGTTGCAATGGCTGTGTAAGCTAACTCGATTGATAGGCCATAGAAACTAGATAGGAGCAGGCGTCTTTAGAAACGACAACTCCTGCACAATCATATTGCAGCATTATTAAAGTGCAGATCTGGAAAGTACGTTCATTATAATGTGCTATTATACGTAATTGTTGAAGGACTTGGAAAAAAATGTCTGTGAATTAAGTTTTGTTTTTTATCAATTTATTATACTTTGTAAAGTAGTTTTAAACAATATCATTTTGGTAATAGATCTATAGAAAGGCGTCGGGAAAGTGCACAAGTGACTATTGACCAGAATCCGACATCTTATTTACATACACGATTAGATTGGTTTTTACTTTCTCGTATATACGTAGTATAGAGAAAGTATTGTAATCGTGCAACAACAAAAAAATCGAGATTTTTACAAATCTCGACGTTTTACACCTCACTGATACGGAAAAACATAATTTTGCAATCTTGTCCGTATGTCTGTGTGTCTGTCTGTCTGTGTGTGTGTGTGTCTGTCCGTGTGTAAACACGATTACTTGAGTACCGATACAGCTAGGTTGATGAAATTTCATATATAAGTATTTTATCAAAATCGTAGATCCGTATCAACTTTTGAGCGATTTCCGACAACCGGAAGTGGTACTTTTTCTACTTTGAATTTTTCAAAAGCCAAAAACTTGAGTACTATTTCAGATAGATAAATGAAATTTCACATGTAAGTAAAAGATCTAATTCTCTACCTTCTGTTAAATTTTGAGTAATTTCCGTTGACCGGAAGTAGTAATTTACGCTACTTCCGATTTCTCAAAAAACTAATGTAAATTTTAAAAGTACTAATAATATTACGCACTATTATGCGCTTTTTTATTTCGCGTTCACTTGGTGTGCAATTAATTTGTCTACGAGATTTTATTCTATTTTTAAAACTTTAAGTATTTAAAATGGATTAAAAATCATGTCTATAGCCTGAGTTCCCATCCCTTGTTATTTTATATAAAAATATTCGAGAAAGTTTAGGGGAGATCACTCCCGGTTTATTTTTTTTACTTTCTCGTATATACGAAGTATGGAGAAAGTCTTGTAATCGTGCAAAAAAAAAATTGAGATTTTTACAAATCTCGACGTTTTACACCTCACTGATACGGAAAAACATAATTTTGCAATCTTGTCCGTATGTCTGTGTGTCTGTCTGTCTGTCTGTCTGTCTGTCCGTGTGTAAACACGATAACTTGAGTACCGTTACAGCTAGGTTGATGAAATTTCATATATAAGTATTTTATCAAAATCGTAGATCCGTATCAACTTTTGAGCGATTTCCGATAACCGGAAGTGGTACTTTTCCTACTTTGAATTTTTCAAAAGCCTATAACTTGAGTACTATTTCAGATAGATAAATGAAATTTTACATGTAAGTAAAAGATCTAATTCTCTACCTTCTGTTAAATTTTGAGTAATTTCCGTTGACCGGAAGTAGTAATTTACGCTACTTCCGATTTCTCAAAAAACTAATGTAAATTTTTAAAGTACTAATAATATTGCGCACTATTATGCACTTTTTTTATTTAGCGTTCACTCGGTGTGCAATTCTTTTGTCTACGAGATTTTATTCTATTTTTAAAACTTTAAGTATTTAAAATGGATTAAAAATCATATCTATAGCCCGAGTTCCCATCCCCTGTTATTTTATATAAAAATATTCGAGAAAGTTTAGGGGAGATCACTCCCGGTTTATTTACATAAAGTTAAATGAAATTTCAGCTATAGAAATATATTTTAATTGTTGCACAAATAAATATTAGATGTAAATTAGGCTGAATAACGTCAAACTATATGTGTACTAACAATATAAATTCAAAAACAATTTAACGAAATAAATATTACTAACGAAAATTGATCATACCATGAAATCCATGATTCTAATTAATACGCTATACCATACCAGACTCAACTCTTTAGAACTTCTCTGAGTAGAAACAAAACTGAATATATGTCTGCCCACACTAGCTCTGCCGAGATCATCGAAACAGATTAACTCTTTTTAATCACAAATCTCAACGTTTTACACCTCCCTGACTGGAAAAAAAAAACTTAGTTTTGTAACTGTAGCTGTATGTCTGTGTGTTTGTGTATTTCCCTATGTCTGTGAACAAATTCAGATAAGTTGACCAAATTATATATATATATATATATATATATATATATATATATATATATATATATATATATATATATATATATATTTATTTATTTATTTACTTATTTATATATATATATATATATATATATATATATATATATATATATATATATATATATATATATATATATATATATATGTATATATAATACGGTCAAAGCCCGAAATCTGCCAAAGCACAGATTGGCCAATATCGCCTCCCATTGACCGGTCAAAGTCCGAAACTTTACTTGATTTCGGCCTTTGGCCGGTCAGTCCGAATTAGAAGATCATCTGGCTAGGGAAGAACGGCCAAAGTCCGAATTAAAAGATCATGAACAGATTTTGGGGTTATTTATACCGTAAGGATTATGAACGTAATTCTTTATTGATTATTAATAAAAGAAAATGACAGAAACTTTAAAGTTTTTTTGTTGTATTATAGTCTCAATTAATATTATCACTTGTTACAACAAGTTGAACTTTTATGGCATTTAGAATTACATAGTTGCTTGTTATTTTTACACTTGCAGCGATTTGTTGTGCACTTGTGATTGTGATTGTTAAGATGCGATGGTTCATAGGGATTTTGTCTCAGTGCTAATAAACAAGTATACAGTTGTTTTAGAACAAAATGTTCCGTTCCTAGCTTGTAGAAACCGCCCTCGACGCTCATGACCACTGCAATGACGCTTCGGGGATCACCGCGACCTCTGTCAATATGTGGTATACGGATGCGAAAAATATCTCCCACTTCAGCTTGTTTAAAATTTGTATCTGATTTTGTTAGCATCTTAGAACTTTGAGTTTGCAAGATAGTATGAGCTGCTGACCTGTTGTCCTGATTTTTTATCTGGACATAATCTGCAAGTAATGTTCCCTCTGTACTCTTCGTTAGCTTCATTGGCTAATCCGAATATTGCATGGACATCGTTGCGACAGGATCCACAAGAATGGGCTGCACTACAATATTTTTCACAAACTACACAGAATCTGTTGGCCATATTATTGTCACGCAACTGGTCAGCATATGTGTTAGCTGAGGATGTCGTTGCATTTATAGCAACCTTCATTTCTTGTTCAATGTTCTCAAGATCTTCCTCAGTAACTAAATTATCCAGAGACTCTTGGTAGATTTGAAGTGCTAAGTCCCACTTTTGCTTTGCATCCAAGCAAGGCTTCGTATGGCGATTGTTGGATTCCTTGATGAAAAGAAAGGTTTTATATAAATTGAACTTGAGACTCTCAGCCCATTGAGCTGATTCATTTGTCTGCATCCATGTCATCATTATGTTCTGAACATCTTGGTTAGCAATTTCTACTGAATCTTGGCTTTGGCTATGCCTTGGTTTTCCGTGAACTAGTTTAAGTTCAGGCCACATGTTCTTTAGTTCAGAAATATTTTGGCAGCCATCTGGTATGTCTGCCTCTTGGTCTGACGGCCATTTTGGTCCATATCGCATTGCATATAGAATACTATACAAACAAGAGCCAAACAATACGTTACAAAGAAACCGCACCCAGAATAATGAAAACGCGATCACAACTTAGTCTGGATAAGACATTGGCCAGGACATCCAGGCCAGTGCGCGCATTGGCCGGCCAATGTACGAAATACGCTCTTAGTGGTAAGCACTTCGGGCTTTAACCGCAACATATATATATATATATATATATATATATATATATATATATATATATATATATATATATATATATATATATATATATATATATATATATATATATATATATCAATGTATGTTTGTTTGTTTGTTTGTGTGTGTGTGTGTGTGTGTGTGTGTGTGTGTGTGTGTGTGTGTGTGTGTGTGTGTGTGTGTGTGTGTGTCTGTCTGTCTGTCTGTCTGTCTGTCTGTCTGTCTGTCTGTCTGTCTGTCTGTCTGTCTGTCTGTCTGTCTGTCTGTCTGTCTGTCTGTCTGTCTGTCTGTCTGCCTGTCTGCCTGCCTGTCCGTCCGTCCGTCCGTCCGTCCGTCCGTCCGTCTGTCTGTCTGTCTGTCTGTCTGTCTGTCTGTTTGTTTGTCTGTCTGTTTGTCTGTTTGTCTGTTGTATGTATTAGAAGAATTGCTGATCCTGCTTCAAAGCAGCGTTCACAGCAGGGGAGGCAATAATAATAAATAGTCATTGGTTTGGACGCCACGGGTTGCTACTGTTGGTGGGATCGGCCCTCGTGCCTGACTAATCTGTCGCATGGTGCAGCAGAGAGATAAAAAGAATTTTAATTTCAAATTTAACAATGATCTTGTTTGTAAAAAAAAATGTGTCTAATGGATTATTAATTTTGCTAGGAAGGAGTTTAGACATACTAACGAATGTAGAGAGAGATGGGGGAGGTGAGTTGCCAGAGTGTAATTTTTAAAAAAAATATGTGTTTTTGTTTGGGTAGGGGAGGCTGGTCAGTGGTGCTAGGTTTACGGGGTTTAATAATGTAGCCGACAGGTCAACTATCAATCGGGAAACCATGTCGAATATTCTAGATGAAAATACTTTGGCTAATCTGATTTAGGTGATATAAGTGTGGAAGAAAAAATTAACATAAACTCCATAATAAAATTGGACGCTAAGCATAACTATCAGTATAAGTACATGTACCGTATTTCCAATATTAAAACAATTTTTTACCAACCTCCAACTATAGTGATCATCAACGTATACAATGAAATAAAAAATTGTTTTCTTTTATGTCAAAAATTTTCTCCAATCACAAAACAAAATTTAAATGCTGTAAAAAACTTAACTGTTCCGACGATACGACTAAATAGGCAGCCAAATTGGTGGAGTAATTTTCATTCATTTTTTTAAGTTAAAAAACACAAGCGAATTATCAGTTTGTTCAAAATTCAAAATGAATTTATACTTATAAAAAGTTTGTATTATTAATATGAGAAAGATGCTATTTGATAAATCATTTTGCAACTAATTTTGTGTCCAACAAATTGAGTTGTATACTTTCAAAACTTGCGTTACATTTGAAGCTTTAGTTATTATTGTACTAATGGTAAAGACATAAAGTCTTACGTTAATTTGTCACACCACATGTTAAAGTTTAAAAATAAAAGAACTAATTAACGTCAGTAGTTAATTAATGTTATCTAATTAGGAGAAGCTAAGTGGAAACATAAATTCTAGTTTCCTTAAAATGGGGCTAATTGCTCTTTCCATTTCTTGTTACATGGATAGTTATATTGGTATCGATCCAACAGTAATAGGTATCGTGCTAGAAACTGGATGTCTGTTATCGATGCAATTACTTTCTTGTTCAACTATTTCTGTGAGAAAGTAATCGGTATCGTGCTAGTAACAACATGTCGGTTCTTGATGCGACTACTTTCTTATTCAAGTATGTATGTAAGGAAACGATTACACGAAAAAATCTATGTGATATTATCTGACATCATGTTTCAACTTCAGACATTTATTTCTGGTCAACTCAAGCGGCCAGCTCATTACGTCATATCTGTTTACATGTGCATGTTGACCTTCAACCTCCTGTCAACTTATGTATGTTTTTAACTGGTCGGTATATAAGTACGAGACTATTTGACAAACAAACCAGCTATGAGAACGTATTCAGCTGATTTGATGTTATTGCAATAGTTTAAAATGTCTGCTTTGTATTTTATTGCTGTGTTAGCCGTCAACTTATTTCTGTCCTTTGGTAAGCTCACTTTAATTATTTTAGGCCTTTTATGAAAAGTCGAAAATATTATTATTTAAAAACGGAACAGTAGTTTGTAAGTCGATCAAAACATTAATTAATTAGCCTTCTTCTTAATTAATTACTTTAATGCATTTTTGTAAGACATAGTGCATTTGTTGCATGTTAAAATTATGAATCAGAAATTAGTTTAGGGGTCATCCATAAATGACGTCACACTCGTAGGGGGGAGGGGGGTCCGTAATTTTGTGACGATATGTGTGATGAGGGGAGGGGGGGTTCAGATGTTGCGACGTCACATTTTTGCATTATAAAAAGCAATGTTAGAAAACAAATTTTAGACGTTATTTCGCATTTTAGATAACTGTTTTAATACATTGTAATAGTTTAGACAAGATTTTAGAAAAATATCGATGTTTAAAAAAAAAAGTCAACTGCAATTTTGAGGGGGGGTTGTAGGTTGAGGTGTGACGTCATTTTAGGGGGGGGGGGGGGCGGGTCTGGCTTTTTGTGACGACGTGTGACGGAGGGGAGGGGGGGAGGTAAAAATCGTCAAAAAAAGCGTGACGTCATTTATGGATGACCCCTTACTTAAGAACTTGTTTTAAATTTTAATATTAAAATAACAATATAAACATAATACATTTAATATGACTCGCCCATAAATACGTTATTTTGAAATTATTTGACAATTCAGCTTCATACACCACGTTTTATCATTACGATAGATAGAAAGCGTATGTAAAGGGATACAAATCGGTATGGTTGATTATCCAGAAAATATTATTTTGGTTGTTCCCCTTTAAATGGACATGGCAAAACAATATGGCTACTATTCTGATAATATTGTCTACTTAAAAAAAAAATCCGAAGTATGGATCGAATTCATTTATCTTTATTAATTAAGCTTTACAATCATCTTTTATTTTGAAAAAAAAATACATTTCAGAAATTTAATTTAATTAAAGTTAATTGTTTTATGCTAACTACTCAAAGGTAGAAGGACTTCAGATCTTATGCAATACAATTGCATTTATAAAACAAAATTATAAAATTTGAAAATCACAAAGCGACATGACTGTGACTTCAGCCTATGAAAGGATAGTGCGTTTAGTTTTATTTCACTAAGCTTCACATCCGAAATCTTGAGTGATGTACACATAAACGTGACGTCCTTTATGGATGACTATCGAAACCTAGAGATTGTAGTTTTTATTTTAAAATAATTAAACTAAAGTACAATTATTTTAAACAATATTTAACAAAGAAATGTTTCTATTGTGTTTTAAATAATAAAGGAACTTCTTAATTGGGTTGTGGCGAGCTATACTGCTAACAGGAAAGTGGCGAGGACGGTTCCCGGACTGGAGATTTTAAGACATCATAATCTCCCTGATGTGTACAAAATATTTAATTAATTGAACGCATTAAATATTACGTAATTAATTTTGTCTACTGTTTTCTAGGCCTTAAAGTGGATATGACCAGAGAACACTTTTACCATGGGAAAAGTTTATTTTGTGCACAACTCCAGTGTACAGAAAACATAACAGAAGACACTCAGATGTCAGCTCTTGTCAACATGTCAGTCTATAGGATCAGTGAATCTGAAGGGAAGATTTTGTTGGCGTCTATTTCAGGATCTGATTCAAAGGTTCGCGATTATAAAATATCTGGGATATTATCTGAGGGCAAACTATCCAAACATCACGGAGAACTGGTCTTGTCTTTCTCCAATACTTCAGCCTGTAATTTACACCAGTATAAATGTCAAGTATATTTTACCAATAAGACAGGAGACACTGGAATGCTAGAGAATAGAACAACGTCTTATGAAAGAGAGAAAATCAAGAAATCTGTTTTGTTGATGAATTTGAAAGCTCAAACTTTGAACTATGTGAAATCTGTGGACACAATGGCAGATTTTCTGAAATCATTTGAAGATCCAGAAAAACTTAAAGGTGCAGACGTGTCAATGTCCTTACAGATGTCACATTCTGGTAGAGATGGGTACAGTGACGACACGGCTCAGATTCCATCATCTACAGAGTTAAACAACAGTAACAAACACATCAGCTCTACTAATGCTATAGACGTGGTTGATGCTAAGATAAATAACATCACAGAACACATGCAAACAGTGAATGACAGATTTGGAGCTATAGACGTAAAACTCAACGAGGCCATTTCAGGGAACAACCAAATAAACAGCATGATAGAAGCTTTAAACACAACTGTACAAGAGATGAAAAACGACTACAACGTCAATCCTGTGTTGTCACGGATTTCACTTCAGGTAAATGTTTTATTTCGACATAAATATTATGTGAATTAGCTCTGTTAAGTGTTTAAAGTAGAATTAAATCAAGCAACTGTGACCTACTTAGGTCGAGTCTGGTTCCATTTTTATTTTGACATTGTATAATACCTTATATGGAATGATTGTGTAACTCCTGGGGTTTTTCCACGGTCTTACCAAGGGTGTCTAAGACGTAGAAATTTTCCATTAAGATCTGATTGAATGATTCTGATCATATGACCCTCCCAACCAATGGCTACATGAGTTGAGGATGACCTCCCCTGTGGCAGAAGTCTTTAACTGCCCCGCACACTCGCCACACGTGGCAGTTTCACCTTGATCAGGCAGTCTACCAGGATCAAACGGTCCATTACGACCAAGCCGTCCATATTGTCCGGCAATAGATTCTGACCATTTGAACGTGAGAGAACTTAAGTCCTGTGTGTGCCTTGCTTTCTTAAGTTGATTTAGTCTTCTAGTATAATATTACTTGTCGCCAAGTAATTCTTGAAGCTATAGCAGTGTTGTGTGGCCTGTGGCTATTATTAGGCAGTGTTGAAATCTGTGATAGTGTTTTTCCCTACATTTTGTAAGTTGGGTTTTGATATTTTATACATTAAATATTTTATCTAGTTTAACCTTGTGTTCTGCCACAACTGTGTTCGCTTATTAAAGGTTGTATGCAGATTGGATGAGTGTTAATTACAATAGTATCACTAGTTTTCCCTAGACATCGAATTCGAGCCCTAGTGTGTCGTTGTGTTAGTGTTCATCCATTTAGGCCGTAAGGCATTTGCATATAACCCCAAAAAAAGAATCCGGGGACGTTCACCTTCTATCTGGCTGATAGATAGGTAAGCGTTACAAAGTGGGGGCCCGTACGGGATTTAATCTGTCGTTCCAGTTGTTGGTTATATCAGTAAACACTAAGTTTAGTTTGATTTAGTTGTTTTTATATCCAGTAGCGCAGTGTTCTTACAACGCGCGCAAGCATAGAGGTATCTAGGTCAATAGCCAGACGTGTCGTCCTAGATTGAAGAGGTCAAGTACACGGCCCAACGCACCGTGTTAAGTTAGTGAACCTAGGCTTGTTGTGATTTGAAAGTTAGTGTTATGGAGTCTTTTTTGGCTAATCCCACTTTTGAGCAGGTAGAAAAGTTGAGTAGAAAAGTTTTGATTAATGTTGTTAAGGAATTGAAATTGGATTATTCTGTTACGCAGAAGTCAGAGGTGTTGAGAGATAAAATTGTTGTTCATTTTATTAATGAAGGAGTATTTGATGAAAGTTTGTTGGCTGGTGTGTTACTCCGCGAGGAGAAACCTCTAGAGAAGATAGAATTAGAAGCTAGAATTGCTTTAGAGAAGGCTTTAAAAGAAAAGGAGTTTGAAACTAAAAGTGCTCTAGAGAAACAGGAGTTAGAGGCTAAAATTGCTTTAGATAAGAGGAGGTTGGAATTAGAGTTTGGTCAAGTTAGTGATGTCACTTCTCTGGTAGATCCAAAAAAGTTGTCGGTGGGGCAAGTGATTGCCAAATTTGGGAAATTAGTTCCTAAATTTGATGAAACAGATTTGGTCGTTTTCTTTAACTCGTTTGAGAGTTTAGCGAAGACATGTGAATGGCCCGAAACTTCCATTACTGCTTTATTGAGCTCGGTCCTTACTGGGAAAGCTGCAAAAACATACCAGGCACTCTCTCACGACGTTCAAAATAACTATAGTTTGGTCAAGACTGCCATTTTGAAGGCCTACGCACTGACGCCCGAGGCCTATCGGACAAAATTCCGAACACTCCGCAAGTTACCCACTCAATCATATGTGGAATTTCTCTTTGAAAAGGAGAAAATATTCTCAAGGTGGCTACACTCTGAGGAAGTTTCTGAGTTTGAGAAACTCAGGTCACTTATCCTAAGGGAAGAATTCCTATCGTCCCTGCCTGAAGAGATACGACTACACATACTGGATAACAAGATAATTGACATCCAGAAGGCTGCTGAGTCGGCTGACACATATATGTTGGTGCATAAGAAACCACCAGTGTCAGGAAACCGCCTCAACCCCGTGCTTCCCCTTTTTGGCAGCAATCCTCCTGTTGGCCAATACTTGAAGGCATCACAGTCCAGAGAGAAACCAAGATCAACTCCCAATCGTCGAGCGGTATGCCAGTTCTGCAAAAGACCTGGTCATCTTGTCAAGGACTGTTACAAACGTCGTCAATATAACAGAGAGGTAGTGCGTACTTCCGCGCACTATGCTCTATCCCCTCAAGCAGCCAGCTCAACTATGAACTCTAGAATTCTAAAGGACTCTAACCCTAAGTGTCCGCAAGAAGGTAGTCAAATTTCCACGCATTATGTACAGTCACATTTTGACTGTTCTCGCCACCATCCAGTTTCTTCCGAGTCTACCGATCTCGAGGGATCGAGAAAAGTTGACTTTTCATCTTTTATTGCCGAAGCCATCATTAGCAAACCAGGTGATCCGTTGTCTCAGCGGAATATCACCGTCCTAAGAGACACAGGAGCGTCACAATCACTCCTTTTGAAAAGTTCAATGGACATTACACCTGAGACGAACACCGGAAGGATTTCCATTATCCAGGGAGTGGGGACAAAATCAACTGTCGTCCCTTTACACAAGTTTGCTCTGAAACATCATCTCGTCGAAGGTGAGGTCATTTTAGGTGTGATAGATAGTATTCCTGTCCCAGGAGTACACCTACTTCTAGGGAATGACCTTGCGGGAAGCAAAGTATACCCCTGTACGGTTTCAGACCCTTGGTCAACAGTTCCAGATAATGATTATGAACTGTATCCTGCATGTGCGGTGACAAGAAGCCAGACCAAACAATTGGCTGACATAACGTCTGAACCACACCCGCCATCATCGTCAAGAAATTCGACTCCCAAATTGGAGTCTATGCTTCCAGAAAACACAAGCCTGGGCTTACCCCTGAGAATATCTCAGGAAGACATCATTAAAGCTCAACAAGTCGACGCGGAACTCAAAGCAACGGTCGAAAAATCTCTATCATCTGACGATGGAGAATATTTCTCCGAGAACGGCCTCTTCTTTCGTCGCGCTATACCAGTGAATGCCTCACCAGCCGAACCATGGTTGGGTAAAAACCAGCTGTGGGTCCCTCCACCTTATCGGCATGAAATACTTAAGCTGGCACATGACCATCCAATGTCAGCACACCCAGGAGTCACTAAAACGACGGCGAAGATCAAAGAACTGTTCTTTTGGCCCAAAATGAGAAATGATGTGTCGCGGTACTGCAAAAGTTGCACGAACTGTCAGTTGGCCGGAAAGCCAAACCAGACAATTCCTAAGGCCCCTTTGAGTCCGATTCCTGTATTAGAAGAACCTTTTTCTAAAATCGTCATGGACTGTGTAGGTCCCTTGCCTAAAACCAAGGCGGGCAACGAGTACCTACTTACCTTTATGTGTTCAAGTACCCGTTTTCCCGAGGCGATTCCCTTACGGAACATTAAGGCAAAGACTGTAGTCAGAGCCATGACCCGGTTCTTCACTACCTTTGGATTACCTAGAATCGTGCAAACGGATCAAGGCAGCAACTTAACCAGTCACCATTTTCAGGAAGCACTAGCCAAGCTAGGCGTTACCCACATCACTAGCTCAGCCTACCAACCTCAGTCTCAAGGCGTACTTGAGAGGTTCCACCAAACCCTCAAAACCATGCTAAGAACGTTCGCTAACAGTAACACCCAATGGGATGAGTCTGTTCCTTGGATTATTTTCGCCGCGAGGGACTGTGTCCAGGACTCTTTAGGCTACTCGCCTTTTCAACTTGTGTTTGGACATTCTGTCCGTGGCCCCCTGAAGCTGATCCACGAACGTTGGACAGGTACCAGTGATCATCCTGTGGAAAACTTTGACGATTTTCACGTTCGACTGAAAGCCGTGTGCGAAATGGCTCACAAGAATTTAAGAAAGGCCCAAGTGAGAATGAAAGGACTGTATGATAAGAGTTCTTGTAAACGAACATTCAATCCAGGCGACAAAGTTCTTGTGCTAGTGCCTAATCTGAACAATGCGTTATCCTTGAGATATTGTGGACCCTTTACTGTGCATTCAAAATTAAGTGATTTGAACTATGTTGTCAATACGCCCGACAGAAGAAAGAAACAGACAGTGTATCATGTTAACTCACTGAAAAAGTATTATGATAATTGTAACAATTTTCATTCCACAGCTAAAATTACTTTACCTGTATGTTCAAATGTTTCTGATGATGTGATACATGATAAATTGAAACCCCCAAAATTGGTAAATTCTTCCTTTTTAGATAATTTGAATGTCCACCTTATGCATTTGTCCACAGAGGAAAGCCATAGATTGTCTCAATTATTCGAGACATTTCCCTCTATTTTTGGGGATGTCCCCAAAGAAGCGAAGGTACCCCCTCATGATGTAGACGTAGGTGACGCAAAACCCATTAAACAACACCCCTATAGAGTTAACCCGGAAAAAGCTGTTTTGATAAAAGATGAAATTGATTATATGCTCAAGAATGATATCATTGAGCCCAGTTTCAGCAACTGGAGTTCCCCATGTCTCCTAGTACCGAAAGACGGTAGATCTTTCAGGTTTGTGACCGACTTTAGGAAGGTGAATGCGCTCACCAAAGCTGATTCCTATCCTTTACCTCGAATAGAAGACGTTATTGATAAAGTTGGTCAGGCTAAGATAATTTCCAAAATTGATTTACTTTCAGGATACTGGCAAATCCCCTTATCTGACCGTGCTAAAGAAATATCTTCTTTTGTAACCCCTAATGGTTTTTATAGATACAAACGTATGCCTTTTGGTATGCGCAATGCTGGTCAAACTTTCCAGAGGGTCATTAACTCTGTCATTGCTGACATAGACCAATGTGAGGCCTACATAGATGATATAGTTGTATTTTCTAATACTTTTGAAGAACATATTGTTCAGTTGACTAACCTTTTTAGAAAATTGTCTGAAGTGAATTTTACTGTAAACTTACATAAAAGTAATTTCTGTAAAGGTTCAATTACCTATTTGGGTTATCAAGTGGGAACGAACCAAGTTCGGCCCATTGAAGCTAAAGTAGATGCTATTGTAAGGTTACCTCCTCCCAAAAATTGTAAAGAAATCAAAAAGTTCCTTGGGATGGCTGGTTACTATAGGCGGTTCTGTCAAAACTTTTCAGCTATTGCTGAACCTCTTACTGCATTATTGAAAAAGGGTGTTGAGTTTGAATGGTCAGATAAATGTCAAGAAGCTTTTTTTTACCATTAAGTCATTTTTATCTAATGCTCCTGTTATGGCTGCGCCAGATTTCAGCAAGCCCTTTAAACTTGCCATTGATGCTAGCAACTTAGCCATTGGCTCAGTCCTATTTCAAGAAGACAACATGGGAATTGACCATCCCATTGCTTTTTTTTCCAGGAAGTTAAATGAGAACCAAAAGAATTATTCTACTATTGAAAAAGAGGCTTTAGCTTTGGTTTTGTCATTACAACATTTTGAAGTCTATGTCTCTGCTTCAACCAATCCAGTCAGAGTGTTTTCTGACCATGATCCCCTGAAATTTACCTCTAAGTTAGGACAGACAAATCAAAGAATATTGAGATGGTGCTTATATTTCCAAAATTTTAATCTGGAAATTTCACACATTAAGGGTAGTGATAATGTTGTGGCTGATTGTTTGTCAAGGATGTAAAATCTTATTACACACATTGATCATGTGACATGTTTTGTGGTTCATTAAGACCATACCCAAGTGTTGTGTTTTAACATGGAAATGAGTGGTATGATTTTGATTTTTTCAAAATTCCATTCCTGTTGAATATTTTGTTTATTTTCAGGTGAACCTTAATTAAAGGTGGTTTTTGATTATATGTAATCTTTTATAATAATATGTCTCATATGACTCAGTTGATATTGTAGCTAGTCATTGAAATAAAGGTCTTACCCTGGCGGGTTTACCACTTTTAATATCCACATGGAAATATTGTAATACCCTTTTTTGAGGGATTTTGATGTATAATTACCTGTTGAAGGGTTACTTCCCTTTCACCAATTGTAAAAGTTTGAGTTACTTCCCTTTTATGTTCAGGGATGTTTTCATCTGGTATTAAGATTTTGATTGCCTACATTTGTAAAACATTTTTTTATTTCATTGCCAGATTGGTTCCTTCTGTATGCTTTTGTGGAACCTATCTGTCACTTCCAAAAAGGGAGGGGATGTGACCTACTTAGGTCGAGTCAGGTTCCATTTTTATTTTGACATTGTATAATACCTTATATGGAATGATTGTGTAACTCCTGGGGTTTTTCCACGGTCTTACCAAGGGTGTCTAAGACGTAGAAATTTTCCATTAAGATCTGATTGAATGATTCTGATCATATGACCCTCCCAACCAATGGCTACATGAGTTGAGGATGACCTCCCCTGTGGCAGAAGTCTTTAACTGCCCCGCACACTCGCCACACGTGGCAGTTTCACCTTGATCAGGCAGTCTACCAGGATCAAACGGTCCATTACGACCAAACCGTCCATATTGTCCGGCAATAGATTCTGACCATTTGAACGTGAGAGAACTTAAGTCCTGTGTGTGCCTTGCTTTCTTAAGTTGATTTAGTCTTCTAGTATAATATTACTTGTCGCCAAGTAATTCTTGAAGCTATAGCAGTGTTGTGTGGCCTGTGGCTATTATTAGGCAGTGTTGAAATCTGTGATAGTGTTTTTCCCTACATTTTGTAAGTTGGGTTTTGATATTTTATACATTAAATATTTTATCTAGTTTAACCTTGTGTTCTGCCACAACTGTGTTCGCTTATTAAAGGTTGTATGCAGATTGGATGAGTGTTAATTACAATAGTATCACTAGTTTTCCCTAGACATCGAATTCGAGCCCTAGTGTGTCGTTGTGTTAGTGTTCATCCATTTAGGCCGTAAGGCATTTGCATATAACCCCAAAAAAAGAATCCGGGGACGTTCACCTTCTATCTGGCTGATAGATAGGTAAGCGTTACACAACATACATTATACAAATTGTTTAGAATAATTAAATACGACAATATGTGCGTGTACTAAAGACAGAAAATAAATCAGTATGCATTTATAAAACATACATTTTAAGGCAGTCTTTGGAGATAAGCTTTTTTGTTTCTAGTCATGTGTTAAAACAAACATATTTCTATTTATAACAGTGCAAAAAGAACGACAAAACTGATGTACCAGAACGAACGACCGTCAGACTTGGTCTAGACAAATTGGCTTTGTGCGACACAAAAACTGACGGTGGAGGTTGGATCATTATTCAGGTTGGAAAATTTAGTACGTTAAAATATTGATCTTGTATTGATTAGATCTGTCTCTATTTAGGGTAAAATAGTGTATAAATATCTTGCAAAATATACTATTTTAGAGGCGTGTTTTGGGTGACGTGAATTTTACGAGAGATTGGAACGCCTACAAACATGGATTTGGTTCAATGATTGGAGATTTCTGGCTTGGGAATGACTGGATCTCTAACCTAACTATGATGGTGAGTTTAGAAAAACATTATCTGAACATACAGGCTAAAGCCGTGTTTAAAAAGTTAAACATGTTATATCTATTCTACATTACAGGGATACAATGAACTGAGAATCGACATGACTCATAGGGGTAAAAAGTACTACGCCCATTACGACTATTTCAAGGTAGAAAACGAAGCAGCGTCGTATAAAATATACATGTCGTCATTCAGTGGAAACGTTAGAGACCAACTAAATTATCATCATGGTATGAAGTTTTCTACCATCGACAGGGACAATGATCGATCCAGCGCAGATTGTGCTGGAGAATGTAAAGGTGGTTGGTGGTATAACGCCTGTACACATTCAGCTTTAAATGGTGCCTGGGGTAAAACAGACATTACTACAGGGATATACTGGTCTAGCATATCAAGCGATGGTTCTATTGCTGACTCAGTTGAGATGAAAGTACGTCAAGTGTAAACAAAGTATCTGAAGATGTTTTAAATACAGTTATAGCTTTAAGTTGGTGTAACAGACCTATTTTTATGAGACAAATCTATTCACTCCACTGCTCTTCTTAAAGTGTGAAGGGTCTCTGTTCTGTAACTGAAGATTTTAAAGTAACCTATTTCTAATTTTTGAAATTAATTGTTTTAATTAGTATGGAGTTTTTGTATGTTCATTTTTATAACTACATAAAACAGAATCTGAATGACTGACAGTTACAATAGAGAAAATATACACAATTACAGTTAAATAGTTTATTGTCTATTCTTTCCTCAATAAAAAACGTTTTGCAGCTGTGCCTTAATGGGTACATTTTTGTTGCATAAAGTATTGCTTCACCTTTGTTAAAATCTATAATTACTCAATTGCTTTATTAGAAGTTTGTTTTTTTAGAAGTCATACATAAACGTAACAATTTAATATGGATGGGCTTGAGCGAGGCACCAAGCGTTAGACTAATCGACGGGAAAGGGTTGAGAAGGTTTGAAGACACACATGCAAGATTTCCCAATCACATGTTTAAATATATGACATTTAACACACTATAAATCATCCAGGCATAGTATCAAAAGACAGAAAGAAGATAACAGGTTTAAATGAGTAAAACTCGAAATTTAAACACAACCACGGTAAGACGCAATTAGTATACATCGACGGTATGAAGAAAACAGGAACAAACTGGCATTAAGAACAACTTACAACATAAAAGCATACCGTTTAAATACAAATTAGTTGTAAAATAGTTTAACGTGATTTAGAAATATTACAAATATAGCAGAGTTCAATACAATGACGGACATTAAAAACCGAAGAAGCTTCTCTCAATTCCACATGTATAATAATCATAATTGAAATCAATATATAGACAAAGTAATTTTGTGCACACTACATACACACTATATTTAAGTCTAACGCCAAAATAACACCAAGGACGCCTACTGTCATACAATATGTCATTGTTAATTCTAACAAAAACATTTAGTGATCACAGTTTTTACATTGATCTCCTTATTAAATAAAAGCGTGCTATGATCATTTGAAGAGCCCAGTGCTAAAAGTACTTAAGTCACATTTTTGTGAAAATCAAACCAAGCATTGATCGTTATTCCTCTAGTTTAACTTTATCTTATAAACAAATAGTGATACTGAAGAATTTATTTAATTTTCTCTTCCAAACAAACAAATAATATAAAAACGTAATGTTTCATAGTATATTTTAATCTTTGAACTCATTTTTCTCAAAATGTTGTTTTTGTGACTTAAGTACTTTTAGCACTAAGGTCTTCATTTATTCTAAATAAAACTTATTTTTATCAACATCAAAACAATTAATAGACAGCGCCGAAAGATAGTCGAGTTTGGGGAAACAAAAGCACATATAAATATACGGTGTTGTTGGAATATACTATAATGAGCACAAATATTAAATGATTCATTAGAGGATTGGTTTAGTGAAGATTCACCACATTATTTCTAAGAGGGCCAAGTTGTGGATTAGTTTGACAAACTTACGAAATGCGTATCTTGCAAAAACATTTTTTTTTTCCGTATGCCATAAAGACAGTTTCTTTGTTCAAGCATACAAATATATGTTTAGTGCACATGAATTCTTACTGACTATATAGTCTTCCTGTGTAATTTGAATTGTCTCTTCCAGACTTTTTTCACCGGAGTGGGGGGGGGGGGGGTAGTTGATATTTTCGGGGGGGGGGCAACTAAATTTTACGGAGGTGCGGGGGGCAGACACTGGTAAAATTATGTTTTCTATTTAAATTCCCTTTCGTCCGGGGGGGGGGGGGGAGGGGTGTGGGTGGCGGTAGACTTTCTTCGGGGGGGGGGGGCTCTGCATCGAAGAGATGCCTGGAAGAAACGCTGAATCACTTACGGATCTCATTATCTTCATCACATTAAAGCTTTCATGCTTATATCAATAGAAACCGATATTTTGAATGAATTTAATGATGGCACAATTATAGACCATTTATCCAAAATAAAGCCCCGCTTAAAGAAGTCGATTATAGCTATACATACTATTACAATGTGTCCTGATATTTTGGTTTGTAATTTCAATGAATACATGTATGTATGTCCAATTAAGAGTAATACTTTAGATTTATCGTTTTTGTTATGACTGTAGATCTACAATACAATTTTTAAAACACAAGTGGCTTTTTTTTTTGGGAAAAAGGCACACTAAATTTTTCTATCCGGAGTTGATGGGGGGGGGGGGGGGGGGACTTTCTAAATTAATTATTTTAAAAATTAATATGGATGGTTATGTAAAAAAAACAACAACAAAAAACTTTCATTTTCCAAATTAACGGCATATGGAATAAACAAAATCACAGAAAATGTATTAGCCTTCACAAAAATGTTAAAAGTGTACAAATTACTTCCCTTTGTACATTTAGTACCAATTACTTTCCTTGATAGATGAAAAAAAAATATTATTTCATTTTTTTAAAATGACATTGGGGGGGGGGATAGTTTTTATTTTTTTGGTGTTGAAAAAATATAATTATATAATAAGCATGGACGGATATAGTACAGTGTGGTAGGTAAAACATGGATATTTTAAATACTGCTTTTTTTTTTTATTTTATACACTGAACGTACTGTGTATTAATATTATTTTTAATCAATAACAGTTTAGAAGCCACTCCTAAATGTCCTCTATGTTTACTGCTATCTATTCGCGCTAAGTGTATTATTGAGGTTCACTAAATTTAATCAGGCGTGTCCGCCAGCGCCACGACAGAGTGCGATTTGACGCTAAGGTACATACTTTCGTTTCAGTGAGTGCGATACTCTGTGGTAAAAAAGGGATATATATATATATATATATATATATATATATATATATATATATATATATATATATATATATATATATATATATATATATATATATATATATATATATATATATATATATATATATATATATATATATATATATATATATATATATATGGGGCGCCAAATTGAAAGTTCGACCAGGGCGCCAGGATGGGTCGCTACCCTTCTGTACTTAATATTATAACAGATAATAAATTTACGAACAGATTATAAGGATATTATGTATGGTTAATACTAAACACTCCATGATAGTGTTTGTCTTGTCTAAAACATAAGAGAAACTTGGTCATCAATAGCGGTCAGCCATAGCGACTAGCTCTACCACACCTAACAGCACAAATTACGTCTACATCCTTCAAAGGTTAACATTGAACTGCCCCATGTCTCTAGCCCTCACCACTCAGCCTGAGGTCTATGCCCTAGCTTAACCATGAAAACAGTAGGGTATCTCGTTACGTTTCCGGAAAATTACATCCCAATTCAGTTATAACACACCAATCGAGTTTGCTGTTAGTTATCCTTTTCTTGTTTATGGCAATCAATGGTTTGCGATCTGTGATAAGAATAAATTTCCGCCCTTATAAGTATTTCTCTAGTTTGGTCATTGACCACACAATGGCGAGACATTCTTTTTCCACAGTAGTTTCTCTCTGTTTTATTCAGTGACCTAGTTAGGTAAAAAAAATAGGCCGTAGTACGTTGTCTATTCTCTGCATTAAACATGCTCCTTGTCCTAAATTTAAAGCATCTGTTACTAGTGTTAATGGTTTAACAAAGTTAGGTGCAGTCAGTGTTATCTCGTGTTCAAATGATTGCTATATCTGTGGTAAAGCATTTTGACATTCGTTAGACCAGCTTTTTACTCTACTGCTGTCTGTGTTGATGAGTTATCTCAGAAGTAGAGTTATATCTGAGCACTGCGGTATGAATTTGCTGTAGATTACATAGACCCAATATACCTTTGACTTCTTTCTTTGTGTTAGGGATCTGCATATTAAGAATTTAATGATTGTTCAATTAAGTAGGTCTAATCTGACCTTTGCCTACTTTGAATCCCAGAAAATTCATTTCCTCATTAGCTAATTTCAATTTTTTAGGTGCAATAGCTGCGCCATGTTCCCTCAATTTTTTCTCTAACTATGTGTAAATGTGTATTGATGTGATTAGTATGAATACATGTATCATCTGCAAAATGCACCACATTTTTTTACATTTGCCAGCATCGTCCTCATAAATCTCGAGAAGGTAGCTGTTGAGTTTACTAGGCCAAATAGCATGACATTCCACCCAAATACGCCTTCTTCAGTTGTAAACGCCTTACATTGTTTAGATTCTTCCTCCGTCTATTTTTACCAGAAACATCTGTGTCCAAATGAGTGAAAATTGTCGAAATACATATTTCTTCTAACAGTTCTCTGGTATTACGTAATGGTTCTGCGTCTTTTTTTGTAATTATATTCAGTATTTTATAGTCACAGTAAATTCTTAAATTTTCATTCTTTTTTTACATCGCCATGGGCGAAGTTACTGATGAGTTTGAACGTTGTATATGTTAGTTTTGGCCAAATGATCTCATTCTTAATTTAAAAATTCACTTCCGATTGCCAGATATTCAACTATCACAGGGTCTCCAAACTAAGGCCCTCTCATCCGGCTCGCGGAGATCTTTTTGTCGGTTAAAAATGTTTGTTTGAAGTGGCTGTGAAACTTTGCCCAGGAAATTCAAAACAATTTAAAAGTGTAGCTTTGGGTGCAATGGTGAAAACATTGTGACTCAAATAGCGAAAAATGCAAGGAAGTTTCGTAATTTTTCAATTGCAATGGATGAGTCGCTGAAATGTAGATATATTTCTATATAATTTATATTTATATAGATCTATGTTCTTCGGTGGGAATTGGGGGGGGGGGGGTATATGTTCTTTGGTGGGGAGGAGGGGCTCCGCCACCCACAAAGAGATGCCTAGAAGGAACTGGCCCCCTAACTGATATTTGATAATTAATGCGGCCCTCGGGTTGAAAAGTTTGGAGACCCCTGAACTATCACACACGTTTCACTCCAAATACAATCCACAATAATACAGTCTTTTACAAGCACATCATAACTAACTATGGTATGTTTTACGGAGTTGAAAAAAAAATCTATGACAATCAATAAAACAATGTCAAAATCGACTAAAATCATTACATTTTAAGTAAACCACGAATGCTATAAGACTAATTATTTTAGCCTACACATCAACTTTTCTTGAGAACTTATCGTATGTAAAAGTACTGTAAAACTGGTCTTGGTTGTATAGCACATTCATCTCACTGCTTTCATCTTAATCGCCATCGACATAGCACAAATAACTGAACAATATTATTCAATATTGAGTACTAATTAGCAATGCTAGATATATTTTACACATAATATCAACACAAGTATGAATTCGTCTATTTTGTAATGTTACATTAAAATTTTATTGGATTTTTGGAGGAATAAAGAAAAATTGAAAAAAAAACTGTTCATATACACATGACTATGTGGTTTTATTAAGTTATTAAGCTTAGCAGAATTCACAACGGCTGTTTCTCGACTCATATTAAAATTACTAACATTTTTAAAAAATGTGTACATTATTTTTCCGGGTTAGATTTTAGCGTATCCAAATGTAACATTTTATTTCTCACGCACTCTAAATGTTGTTATTCATTTTTTCACCCTGTGCGAATGAAATATCTCACAGATAACGCTTCTGGGAGGATTGTAGATTTCCACCCTTTTAACCTTGACGTTCTTGTGTTTTCGAGCTTTTTTTTAGTTCGCAACGTCTGTTTGTTTTTACAAGCTTTTATTTAGCATGCAACGTCTGCTGTTTGTTTGTGGGTTTTTAGCAAATTTTGTAATTCAATTTTGACCCACTTCTAATGCAACGATTTCGTTCAAACTTAAAAAGATATGTTTCACTTCGCTGACAATACAAGTCTTATTTCTTAATTTAATTAGATGTTTTAGTAGTCATTAAAAATTAATCAAACGGTTTCGAAAATAACGAGAGACAACAAAATTAAATAGCTCAATAGCTTATTATATTCAATATCAAGAGGGGGGCTAACGAGCTAGGCGCTATCACCCGACCAGTCTGGTAAGCTGTGGCTCACGCCGGCTCGAATCTGTGAAGGCTATTAGGAGTAGATAATACAGTTTTTTAACTAAGAAGAAATAACAAGATCTGCTTGATCGTTGTGGTGTCGTCTGTAAACTGTCGTCACGGACGGCTGCTTTTCACGGCGGGGGGAGGGAGGGGGTTAGTCTTTCAAGATCTACTAAACGTGTTTTACACCCTATATTATAAGTCACAGCATTGGTAATGACGAATTAATAAATTATGAATACAAAAATATAGAAAATATTGTTAAAAAACTTTCTTATAGCAAGCTTTTAAATGCACTGAAAATAAGATAATAAAAACTAAATTGCTTTGTTTAATGAAAGCTTTTGTCGCAGAAATATGTAAAAGATCTCAGTGCATTTAAATGTTGCATATTAGAATTTTTAACATATTATTTTTTATTAACGTGTCTTATCAGCCGCTGCGTGAGAAGGTAAAGCAAGAAAATTGTCAAGAAAAAATCTCAAAACGGAAATTAAACTGTATCGTGGGAAAATATAAGAAAACTCAACATGTAGGCACACATACACACACATACACACACACAAATACACACGCGCACACACGCACGCACGCACGCACACATACACACACACATACATACACACACACACACACACACACACACACATATATATATATATATATATATATATATATATATATATATATATATATATATATATATATATATATATATATATATATATATATATACATATATATATATATATCCATTGCAGTTCATTATATATTCATCTTGCGTCAAACAACAGTACATACATTTTGTTAGTTAAAAGTAGCACTTTTTTTAAGCCATGTCATTGGTCGAATTATCGGAAGTCTGATTTTTGGGTGGCGGTAGTGCTTGTTGTTGACAACGGTAGAGGAAATAAGCAAACAGCTTTTATCCTGTCACCGACTGATTAGGAAATAGACACTTTGCTTATTTTTTTTTTGCTTTAAGTCCGTAGAACATCCCTGAGTCCACCCAGCTCCCACATAAGAGACAGCAGGTCTACCTCACTTTCTCATGGACTGTAAGGTTTGAAAGAGAACTTGACTTGTATATCCACTCACGGTTGAGAGGATATAAGGTTGTTTTATTTCATCTATCTTGGGGTAAAAGAAAAAACAACCCTACAAGAATACGTAGATATTTTACAAAAGGTGCTTATTTCATTAATCAGTTGAAATTCATGATACCTGATATTATATTCTTGTACTAACCCTATCCTTGGCCCTATCTCAAATATCTAATTCCTATTACCCTAACTCATCATCATAAAATTTCCCGTTCGTGCCCAAGAAACATGGGGCAGATGAAGTTCGTCTGATTCAGAGACCTCGGAATATGAAGTGACAGTGTGGTCAACACAATGCATAGCCGCCTTTGTTACCTAACGTAAATTAACGTCTGAGGATTCAGGGATGTTCCAGTGATTCGAACTCGAGACTCTTAGGTAGGCCGTCTTTACTGCTATGCCACGCCGTTCCATAACCATAACTTTTAATACCAAACACCACTAACACTAACGAAATATAATGCTTTTAAAAAACAGTTCTAATCAGTTCCGGACCCGAAATCTACATGATAGCCGCCGTGCTCTCGATAATGCCACGTGACGATTTAAAAACTTCTTAAATTAACACTATGCGGAGGAAAAAAAACATCCGTTCAACAATACTAAAAATATATATGCCTATAAATAGAAGCTTGGAGAACCCCCGTTTGGAGCCTATACTCACGTTGTTATCGCCGCCTCACGCTAAGGCGGAATAAACACTACCTTGGGTGGTACTTAGTCGGGGTAATTTAGGTCGAAGCCTGTGTGTCGGTGGTCTTTAATTTCTTGCATCATTGAGAAGAGTGAATGTTTACCGTTTTACTGCAAAATTGCAAAATAATTTGCTTTGTTATTACTGCGATATCAAAATACATAATTTAATGAATTTAAATAGTTCAATAAATGTACGTGAAGTGATTGGTTTCAAGAAATTTTAATACGGGTTTCCATAATTTTTTTCTTCAGCTCAAGTTATTTTTATCACTTACCATTTTTCCATTACGGGGTAGAAAAAAAACCCAATGAATCTTAGATTGTCCTAGATTTACTGACACAAGATATGAGAAACACTGCTGGAACAATTTTGTTTACAATTGCTGAAACATATTTTCACACGGGAACATGGAGAAGAGATCCAACATGTGTTTTCTATCAAAATATTTCTCTTATTTTACGTTTTGTGAGGTCTTGTGTATAAATGGCAGTGTCATTTTTACCACTAGACAGTTGTAGCTGTTTACAGAACTCTCTGGTTTGTGGGAACACAGAAACTACACAGCTCTACAATGTCGGCTGTGTTTGTGACGGTTCTTGTGGTCCTTAACGCAATGTTAACCTGTGGTGAGTACATTTTTGTGGTACGTGTAGATAAAACCAGAGGTTGTCTGTCCACATGTGGTTTGTTTTGTCAGAGGGTGGTTTGACTCTCAGTCATTATTAGGTAGTAGTAACAGTGGTGTAGCTAGGTCTGGAATTGTTGACGCGTGTGAGGAGGGTTCGGGTCAATGTAAACGTCCACATGCGGAACTAAACCATAAAATAGGCCTACTTACATGTTATAATTTTTTCAATGCATATAAAATGTAGATTATACATTAAATCTGCAGTTCTTGTGGTAAACGTATCAGAAAAGTAGCTGTATTCTACCGCCCGCGTAAGAAAAAAAAATGTATATATTTAAATAAAATCGCGTGTATAACGTGTTCGCTTGGTCACGTGTGTAGGGCTAACAGCCAGCGCGACCACAAAAACGGGGAGAGGCGGTTTGTTAAGGAAACACGTGCAGCGTAAAGTTGAGTAAAAGTAATATAATGACGTCACGTTGATTACCCGTATTTACCCGGGCAATAAAGTCGTTGATTGCAAGACGGCCACAAATGAGAGTAAAAAGTTTGGTCTACGGCATCTTCAATAAAAAAAATTGATGACTGCCTGCAATTTCTGACTCTTTATGAAAAAATAGTGAGTAAAAAAAGCCTTTAAAATCGAAAGGGCCTACCCATCGTCCATGCACGATAACTCTTTCAATAAAGAACAATTTTAGATAGTCTTAGCACATTCACACGGTAAGTTAACACGTCATGGACTTACGGACATCTTGACCAAGGCCTAGTAATAGATGTTACCGAAAATATGAAATCCATATATTACATTATCAGTTAATGGACACGATGCATGTGAAAGAACTAATAATTTTGCAGCATGTATTGAGAGGTCTACTAAATTTTGTGGACGTCCACAAGGATTGGGGGGGGGGGTGTTCCTCGAAAGTAGACGCGAGTGGAAAGGAGAGGGGGTTCTAAAATTACAAAATTTTGTGCACGTCATAAATGGATGACCCCTGAATACATTTTTAAAAATGTGTTATTTTATAACGCGCACTTTTAAATAGTAATTAAAAATAAAAAAATGTTTTCATTTATATTATTACACATTGAACAATATTTATGACAATGACACAAATCCGTGAAACAGATATTAATTGATTTTAGCCATATATCACACAACATTTAATAAAATAGAAAAAAAACACATGAACACAAATCATACATAACAAATCAGTAAAAAAGAAAAGAAAAGTAAGAACATCGACACAAGGCTAAATTACTTAATTACTATCAAATTATCAACTATTGTTCTTTTAGTGTCACAACACACACACGCATACGCACGCACGCACACACAGACACTCACATGCACACTCATACACGCTCACACACTCGCTACGGCTCTGCGAAGTAAGTAAAAATGCCTTTCATACCTGTCTGTCTATGAGGCAAGTGATGTTGAGTTCACCTGTTCACTAGCAGTCTATTCCTCTACCATCCCCACTTAATCATTGAGTATGCTTAATTAAAGCAGGAGTGTATTCTAGAGTAAGTCTTTTTCAACTAATCTTATGATTTCTTTCATCTTTAATCACAGACTACACTTACTAAAGTATATTTCTAGAGATACATTTATTTCTGTCTCTTTGGAACTTATACATACATTATTTCCTGATTCCAAGAGAAGGGGCGGGGGGGGGGGGGGTTAATTTGTGTTCGCCTATCACACGACTGGTGGGTAATATGGTAGAAATTGTCTCACGCACACAAATCATCAGTACATCAGCCACAACTTCTCTTTCCTTTGGAGTTTTGATTCTATGCGAGAGGCCGGTGCATCTAGAAGCACCAGATCTTAACGTAGTTTTGTAGAGATCATTGCTTCTACACACCAGTGGTAACCAGGGGGGAGGGGACTACCATGCCGCCAGATCCCGCAATGCGGGGGTAGAGGGGGGTCAGGCCATTTGGGAGGCCCAAAGTCGACCATAATTAATATCTTTTAAAATATAAAATTTACTTTTCGAGCCTTGATGTTTGGTTTGTAAAAAAAATGCTGTAGCTGCGGTACTATTTTACAGTCAATATACCAAGCTGTTCCGAAAATATTAAAAACCACTACACAAACTATAGTGTAAAATATAGGCAAAATTTCAAATTTGAGTGAATTCCGTGATTCGATAATCCCCTTTGGCAGCTAATTAGGGTCGTGCAACACGTGAAAACATTGGCATTATTACTGTTTAACCGGACCTTCAAAGTGTCCTATGGCGGGAATGGGGCAGGGGTGGGGACCAAATAGTGAGCTCGAAAATTGTCGCCAAATTTATGTTTATAAAAAATTATTTGTAATTTTTTTTTCATGTTCTTATTCTTTTGTCAAGGCCAAGTTCTTTTTCTCCTACAACCAATCACACGCTTTCGCCGTCAAAAATCTTTTTAAAAAAACAAATCAAAATCCATTGCTCAAGAACCCACTAGATATGTAGTTTGCTTTCATGATGTTTTGGTATGTCGCGTTGATCATGGGCCCGAAATCCGTTGCACATTCTTCAATGGGAAACTCTGGGTGGCAAACCGCACCGCCTTACTGCCGGGCGCCGCCCTCAGAAATAAAATAAAATTTAATGGCAGAAACATCTCCAAAGTCAGAGTTTCTTTCAGGAAAAATGTCTTTGAAAAAAACACTTCCTTTGGCATTTTTTAACGATTTACAAAAGTTTCTTGGCGATTGGATGAAAACCAAAAACTTATAGTGTTAATAGCGTCATATTGATTAAAGATTAATTAGATCAACATTAAAGTAAAGATATAGTGATATCATTAAGAATTTGCCCTGTTCGACCCTCCCCCCCCCCCCTCAAACACACTGAATCCCACTAATTGTGAAGTAAGAAAGGACTAGGGGCCTTTTTGGAACTTTTAATTATTTCTACAATAGAAAAGAAACGAAATTTTCATTTTATGTTTAAACTTATTTATATAAAAGAAATATTAAAATTCTAAAGTAAAAAAATTTTTTTTTTTAAAAAGGAAAAGGGCCCCTAAATGCCTTGGGCCCCTATGCCTTGCTTACGCTATCTTTACGGTAGCTACGCCACTGGTTTTATGCTAACTACTCAAAGGTAGAAGGACTTCAGATCTTATGCAATGCAATAGTATTTATAAAACATAATTATAAATTTTGAAAAACACAAAGCGACACGGCTGTGACTTCAGCTTATAAAAGGTTAGTGCGTTTAGTTTTATTTCACTAAGCTTCACATCCGAAATCTTGAGTGATGTACATATAAACGTGACGTCCTTTATGGATGACACTCGAAACCAATAGATTGTATTTTTTTTTAATATTTAAACTGAAGTACAATGATTTTCAACAACATTTAACAAGAAATGTTTTTATTGTGTTTGAATAATGAAGTAACTTTGTAATCGGGTGTTTGCGAGCTCGACTGCTAACAGGAAAATGACGCGGACAGTTGCCGGACTGGTGATTTTAAGGCATCACATAATCTCACTGATGAGTACAAAAAAAAATTAATTAATTGAACGCATAAGATATTAAGTATTTAATTTTGTCTACTGTTTTTTAGGCATTAAAGTGGATATGACCAGAGAACACTTTTTCCATGGGAAAATTTTATTTTGTGCACACCTTCAGTGTACAGAAAACATAACAGAAGACACTCAGATGTCAGCTCTTGTCAACATGTCAGTCTATAGGATCAGTGAATCTGAAGGGAAGATTTTGTTGGCGTCTATTTCAGGATCTGATTCAAAGGTTCGACATTATAAAATACCTGGGATATTATCTGAGGGCAAACTATCCAAACATCACGGAGAACTGGTCTTGTCTTTCTCCAATACTTCAGCCTGTAATTTACACCAGTATAAATGTCAAGTACATTTTACCAATAAGACAGGAGACATTGAAATGCTAGAGAACAGAACAACGTCTTATGAAAGAGAGAAAATAAAGAAATCTGTTTTGTTGATGAATTTGAAAGCTGAAACTTTGAACTACGTGAAAACTGTGGACACAATGTATGACTTTCTGAAATCGTTTGAAGATCCAGAAAAACTAAAAGATGCAGACGTGTCAATGTCCTTACAGATGTCACATTCTGATAGAGATTGGTACAGTGACGACACGGCTCAGATTCCATCATCTACTGAGTTAAACAACAGTAACAAACACATCAGCTCTAATAATGCTACAGACATGCTTGATGCTAAGATAAATAACATCACACAACAAATGCAAACAGTGAATAACAGACTTAGAACAATAGACGTGGTTGATGCTAAGATAAATAACATCACACAACAAATGCAAACAGTGAATAACAGACTTAGAGCAATAGACGTGGTTGATGCTAAGATAAATAACATCACACAACAAATGCAAACAGTGAATAACAGACTTAGAGCAATAGACGTGGTTGATGCTAAGATAAATAACATCACACAGCAAATGCAAACAGTGAATAACAGACTTAGAGCAATAGACGCGGTTGATGCTAAGATAAATAACATCACACAGCAAATGCAAACAGTGAATAACAGACTTAGAGCAATAGACGTGGTTGATGCTAAGATAAACAACATCACACAACAAATGCAAACAGTGAACGACAAACTTAGAGCAATAGACGTTAAACTCAACGAGTCCACCACAAGGAACAAACAAACAAACCGTATGGTAGAAGAAAGTAAAAATAACTACAACATAAATCCTGCGTTTTTACGGACGACACTGCAGGTGATTTGTTTGTTTTACCATAAAATATTCTAAATACCACTTATATATTTACACGAAATTATATTTGAAAATGTTAATGTTTCCGTTTACTATCAGCAAGGTCCAATATATCTAACCCATATCTTTTAGCACTACTTTGTGTCAAGCTAATTCTAATTGAATCTTGTGGTTATTATTTAGCATGTTTTTATTTGCCAACAGTGCAAAAAGAATCACAATATAGATGCAGCTGAACGAACGACAATTAGTCTTGATGAAAACAACGTTGCTTTGTGTGACACAAAAACTGACGGTGGTGGTTGGATCATAATTCAGGTTGGTGAATTTAATTCGTTAATTCCTTTAGTATAATTAAATGTGTGTAGAAACGCTTTTACGTTGTTGTACTATAATAATTAACATATGCTTTACAAATTCCAGAGACGTGTTTTGGGTGACGTGAATTTTACCAGAGCTTGGAACGACTATAAACATGGATTTGGTTCATTGAGTGGAGATTTCTGGCTTGGGAATGACTGGATCTCTAACCTGACCATGATGGTGGGTTTTGATAAAATTAATTTAAACATACAGGTTAAACCATATTTAACTAGTTAAATATGTCACAAGTGTTATACATTACAGGGGTACAATGAACTGAGAATCGACATGACCCGGAAAGGTAAACAATACTACGCCCATTACGACTATTTCAAGGTAGACAACGAAGCAGCGTCGTATAAAATATACTTGTCGTCTTTCAGTGGAAACGTGCAAAATAATTACGGACTAAGCTATCACGATGGTATGAAGTTTTCTACCTTCGACACAGACAACGATTTACGCAGCGATCTTAATTGTGCTCAAGTGGGTAGAGGTGGTTGGTGGTATAGAGACTGTAAATATGTATATTTAAATGGGGTCTGGCGTACAACAGACGCAGGTACAGGAATAATCTGGAATGAGCTATCAAGTGATGGACCTTTCGTGGACTCTGTTGAGATGAAAGTACGTAAATTGTAAACATTAAAAACAGTGTATACATTTATTCTATTCTATTTTTATTATTTCTATTCTTCCCTACGCCCCCCCCCCCCCAACCACCCAAAATTATTTTTTTTTACAAAATTACAATGCCGTCGTCTATAATATAATGCTTTTTCTGGTATATGTATATAATGGCGTAAACATATTATATGTTTGTGTCATTTCTTGCATGTTTTGTAGTAAGTTAAATAAAGGATCGCTTCATGTTTATGTTGATGTGGTAAATCTACTTCTTTTTTTTTTAAGTGATTTGATTCTGAATCATAGACGTATCAGGGTTATTGTGGTAGGAGAGCGACGAAGTCAAAATAAGTTAATTCTGGTCACAAAACTGCATCTGGTCTTAAAAATAAAAGAAATCTTCCCATAATACATGAGTACACAAAGGCGAGGTGGACACATTAAGCAAATATTTAAATTTAAACATGTAATCACTTGCAGAAAATGGCCAATGTCAATGTATTACGGAAAATAAGATGTTAACCTGCTTTTTCTTTATCTCTTTCTTAATGGACATCGAGTCGGTAAAGCTCATGGTTGCTACACCGAAAAGTCTCGAGTTTGAACCCCCGGGCAGATGAGGCTCGTTAGCTGGGGACAGCCACTCTTCTAGAAGAGACAACTCCAAGATCAAACAACTGCTGCCTTGTAGTTTGTTCTTGGTTGGACAAAGGCTATGGAAGCAAATCCAAAAAGAAAAGCAGGCTGAAATCGGAGTCAATGGCCTCAATGGCACATAACCAGTTGACACGTAATCCTTAATTGTGATGGAGGCGTGGTCGAATCGGCAAACAGCTCATGGTTGATAAGTTCGAAAAAAAAGTCTCGAGTTCAAACCCTCTGGTAGATAAGGCTCGATCCCTTCCAACACAAAAATTAAGAACAAAGAAGAAGAGAACTGGCTCAAACACTAATCCGCATGTCCGGATTTCTGTTCTTTGCTCGGGCCTTCTGGTTTTGGCCTCTTTTTTTCCAAAATGTAACCGGGTTCCAAACCCGGTGATGTGAAATGGCTCCAGCATCCCTCATAAAAACGCATATTTACTGATACAGTAGGTTGGCAATATCCTTATATAATAGGCTGACCGTGTCCTTACACTGTTAACTGGCAACGTTCTAAAATAGTAGGCTACCAATGTCTTAACATGGTGTTCAGAAGAACTATAGCTATGTGGTCATATGACCAGTATATGTTTAGACAGTAGTTATCAGATAATTGACTGTAGTTTAAAACTAAATGGTGTGGTTATTTTACGTATCTAATCTAATAAAATAAATGATGATCACGTCTGTAAAACTGTCGGAATAGGTCTTGGTTATTTTCAAACAAACAGTAATTCAATTTTAATAAATTATTTATTAGTTCCAATAGGACGTGTGTTAAGTGTTGTTTTTAAAAAATTAATTCAAGTTAATAAATTGATTTTAGAATACATAAACATACATAAACTAATTTCTTATAAGATGTAAATCTATAATTAAAATAAATCATATATTATTTGATCAGTCTATAACTGATTTCAATGAAACATGAAAAATAAATCCCATTAAAAACATGATAGCTTCGCCTACGCTGGTTCTAATTATGAAACAATCTTCCTATTAAAATAAAACTATCTATACCATAAAATATATTCAAAGCTAAACTAAAACAACAATTATTTAATGACCTCCTTAAATGACTCATTGCAACACTTTTCATTCATCTATTGTATTCTCATTTTATCTCATTTTGTAATATTATTTCTATATTCCAAATTTTTTAATGTTGTGTTACTGCTATGTCATTACTACTTATTTTACTCATTTGCTTTTTATTAAAATGTTATGTCTTTACTGCTCATTTGGTTTTTAATAAATTGCTTTAATTGTGTTGTTTAAAAAAAACGGCCGATGTGAGAAAGGCCCCCGTGTCTGCTGTTGTTACCGTTACAGGGTAAATTAAATTGATTTTGTGTTATAACACTGATAAGAGCATGGACTTTGTGGAAATTGTTCATCTAACTCAAATATATAATTGGGTTTATTTGAATACTGACCATGAAAAACTATAATCTACACCACACCAAAATGTAAAATGGTAAAAACATTTTATAAAACTTAAAAGAACAAATACACAAATAAGCGAATGATCCACAAACCACATAGAACATAAAAAAACTAATGCTTTATTGAATACTAAAGTAATTAGTCACGTAGATGCTTATAATTAGAAGATGTCTTAGTGTTAGCATTTTAATATTTCAATTAAGGAATCAAAGATGTTATGTGTAGTTGTGCCAATAAAGAATCAAACTACCTTGCAGTAGGACTAGGTCACAATGATCCATGTCGTCGATCGATGTTCATATATATATATATATATATATATATATATATATATATATATATATATATATATATATATATATATATACATCCATGCCTATATATAGTAAAAAGTAAAGTTTCCCTTTCAAACCTGACGGTCTATGGGCCAAGTGAAGTAGAGTTCACTTGTTTCTGTGACCTCGGCATATGAAGAGATAGTGTGGTCAGCACTATGCCCAGCCGCCTTTACTTTCCCTAACGTGAGTTAGGTACCCATCAAAGTTGGGTGGACTCAGGGACGGTTTACTGACTTGAACCCGCTAGACCACTCCGTCCCATTGAGTGTCCATGACATATTGTTTAATTTGTAATTTGGGAGAAAGTCCTGTGGAGATGTGCATGCGTGCGTGCCTGTATATAGGTATTATATAAAATGTGTAATTTTGTCTCAACGTTTTAACGATTTTCGGTAACCGAAAGTGATACATACTCTTCTTTCGTATTCTAAAAAAAGCTTATAACTTATAAAATAGCTAGGAATATTTTTATGGCTTGTCTGGTGGTCTGGCACAGTCGACAGCCTGTTAGACACTTTTCTTTAAATTTCGGGTCTACTAAAACCAATGCAGTCCTAATTTTGTTTTACAAATCCTCCCGTTCGGATGGTACACAGTGGAAAATCCCAACGCGAGTGAATTGTTCCAATTGTTGTTATTTTGACGCTAGCTTTAATAATATCTTAATTTGTTATTCTAATTAGATCTAAGTTCCACCAATGAGTATTTTCATCGACTCCACAAAGTTTCATCGCGATCGGATGAATGGTGTACTAATACATAAAAGACATATGCACAAGCACACTCACACATATATACTTTCTTTTATTTAAATAAAGATAGATAACAGCAGGAAAACCTGAATGACGACCCATCCTCCACCGTCAGTAATCAGACCACACCAGGTCAGATCTTCGTCTTTTACAAACCTGACAGCCAAATATTTCGTGAGAGCTTTATGATTTCTTTTACATCTCAAGCTTGAGAACTTTTTGCGGTAAAAATATCTAAATACAGAATACGCAAATGGTAAATGAAATTCCGAATGTCGCAAATGTAAAAACCTATTTAAGCCGAATATAATGTATTTAGAATTTTAAAAATCTACATTAAATTATATTAGATACTTAGGCGTTGAGCATGCAAAACTAATAATATTGATCTTCCTTGAAGACTACCTTGGTAAAATACAAGTCGACCCTCGTACTCATTATTTCGATACATGAATGAATGACATCAGTACATATCGACAAATCAATGATTTGTCTTGCTAATAATAGATTGTTGGCGCTAAATTTACACACTAGATACACACACAAATTCGGGAAGTAATTAATTCTATAAACTAATGTCTAGCTTAATGTTCCCTTTTCAAAACTGACGATCCATGGGGTCAGTGAAGTAAAGTTCACATGTTTCTGCGGCCTACCTCGCCATATGAAGTCACAATGTGGCGGGCACTATGCCCAGCCCCCTTTACTTTCCCTAACGTAGGTAGACTCATGATGTTTTAGTGACTAGAACCGGTCTTTTAAAACGAAACTTTCGGGTTAGCAATCTAGCGCTGTACTGCTCGACCAAGCAGTCCATCATGTCTAAGTAATTTTTTTAATGTGATTTTACAAATGATTATACTTGAACGTGTCATAATTACCAGCGACACTGGTATTGTAGCCCTGATACTATGTTGACTGCCTTGAGATTGCTTTGTAGACCTTCTAGCTTGTTTTGAATCGCCAGCAGCTGATCTTCTAGTACCTGAAGCTTATTTTGACAGACTGGTTGATTACTTTGTGTTGCCTGGAGCTTGACATTAATTACTTTTAGGTTCTTAGTCAACAAAACAACGTCCGACGCAAGTTTATTAATCTCAGAATCATCACCTTTCATCAACGTCTCTAGAGCCTTACATACTTGTGACTCACAACTGAGAAATTGGCTCACAGCCCTCCTGTCATGTGGCATGCCATTTTTTACGATCTCGCCTGCTTTAGGATTGCATAAACTTATAAAAACTACTTACATATTCTTTGGTTCATACGATATATGAGCCAACACGCTCCCATTATGTAGAATACTTTCTGTCTTCAGCTATTCAGCCAACACCTTTAATTTACTAAATTTTTCAATCAATTTAACCAATCAACTTTTCCTATAATTATTTTGATTATAAAATAATTAAATCGAATGCTTCGTGAAAACAAAAAGTTTAAAATGTTTAGCAATTTATCCAAACCGCGTCATTTAAGAAGATTTTATTTAAACCTAAGCACTGTTGTGAGTAGAGGAATCTTGCGAGCAAAACGGCAGCGAATTCTCCCGAACCGATTAGTTTTAAACTTGACACGTAGTAAGAACTACGAGAGGAGATCGGCGAGGTAGGGTTTAAACAAGCTCTAGGCTATTTCTTGAGATGTAAACATCAGAACAGAGCCCTCAACAAAAGCCCTCACGTACACCACACTAAGACTAGCCCTCATGTAGACTACCACACCAAAAGCCCTCAGATAGATGACCAGCACAACAAACCTAACCTAACCTGGATTAGAAACACAAGCGCCTTCACCTAGATGTCAAACACACAAACTTATGACCTCACCTAGATGTCAAACACACAAACTCATGACCTCACCTAGATGTCAAACACACAAACTCATGATCTCACCTAGATGTCAAACACACAAACTCATGACCTCACCTAGACGTCAAACACACAAACTCATGACCTCACCTAGATGTCAAACACACAAAATCATGACCTCACCTAGATGTCAAACACACAAACTCATGACCTCACCTAGATCATCACCAAACCCAAAATCTCAGCGAAAAAAACACATCACACAAATTGGGGATTGACACCAGTGGCGGAACTAGAAAAAAAAACCACCCCGCAATAGATAATTTTCAGGCTAGCCTGTTAAAAGTATTTAAACAAGGGAATATGATATGTGTTATGCTTTCCCGTGTTTGTTTTATTCTAGGTTTTTCTGCATTTATATTAATAATTTTGAACAATTTTCTTTTTACATCTGTGTAATTCTTTAGTATATTTTAAATTAATAATAATTAAGAGATGACATTACTTTTAAGTTTTCTTTGTACAAAACTATTAAAATGAGCTTTTTGGCACCCTATTAACTTTAAATAGTGGTGATAAGTCATGGAAGAGGTTTGAAGGTTTGACTTTTTTAACACAATAGCTCATATTGTTCCTTTTTTTGTCTATGCCGTAGTGTGTGTTATTTACTGTAGAACAATCACTGATTTAATAGATCTTTTAAAAAAAATAATATTAGTCTATCCAGATACCATTATATTTTATTGCTAACACACATATTCACAAATTATCTGCCAACCAGACAAAACATAAAAAAAAACTAATTGTTTATTGATTATTAAAAGTAATTAGTCACGTACGTGCCTGTAATGAGTAGATGTCTTAGTGTTAGCACTCGATTATTTTAAATTTAATTAAGAAATTAATTATGTTAAATGTGTTTGTGCCAATTGAGAATCAAACTGCATTGCAGTAGGGCTAGGTCCGAATGACCCATGGCGTCGATCGATGTTCATTGACCTCGTATTTTGAAGCTCACCCTATGAGGCAATGGTTTGTGTTAATTGTTTTCGTAAATTAGTTGCAGGGGCGGAACTATTATACCGCAAGACCCCGCAATGCGCTTTAAGAGTAGGGGAGGTGGTATTTTAGACGGATAGGTGGTCCAAAATATTCGCCAAATATATTAAAACTCGTGGTGGATACTAAATTTGCTTTTTTTCTTTTTCAATAAAAGGCTCGCTGTCATCAAAATAATTCTTTGAGAAAAAAATCAAAGACCACAACTCGAAAGGCCGCAGTTAGTCAACTTTCATGACGTACGGTTTGTTGCGTCGATCTTGGGCTATAGATGCCTGCTATTGATGCCGGCGTACATAGGCTTTGTTGTCCCCTTCCTTTTACTTTAAGTCCCAGCCCCACCCCCACCTCCTATCATCACAAGCAACAAAACGATATGCATAAATAAATTGTTTATCAACTGGACTACCAAACATTCCCAACTTCGGCAAATCTTGTCAGCGGGTCTACGACAAAGTTCCGAAATGCCGTTTTCCCGAAGGGCTTTTTCCCGAATGGACACTCGCCCGAATGAGACAAATGCCCGAATGGACCCTTAACAGATTGCGAGAATAAAGCTTTTATTGACTCGGGGGCTATATTTATTTTTATCTATGATTTATATCGTATTGTTAATTCAAAACAATTTGACTGTTCAATTATTACGTTGATGACACCACCACTTGTATTTATTTAGTATATTACATAAGCTTGATTTTAGACATATTTATGACTATGATAATAGATATCTTTTAATCAAATGTCAAGCTGACGTAAGTTGATGAAAACAAAACGGCACGTGGGCCACTGTGTATTTTTATCAAAATTTTTAAACTTCATTTTGTAATTCTACATGACTTTATGCTTTTGCAACAAAAATATTCGTTGCATCGTTTTATTAAGTCCAGTGAAGACATTATGATTAAACGCGAGCACAGAAGTATAAATGTACAATGTGCAAGATGCTTACACTTACATGATAAACGATGTTTTGTTTTGAAAAACTACAAGCATACTGAAGATAAATGTAGCTACCGCCTGTTCCTCTCTCCCTACAAACTGAGTTGGAACAGCCCACAACCGACTTATTCGATGAACGTCTTACCTAAATGACACTTAAATAAGAAAAAATATATCTTACAATAGGTAAAATAACTTTTAAGTGAGGCTTGCCGAGCAAAAGCTACAAAAATGTATTAATACAAGGTGTTGGTCTGGTTAACTAGGAAAGTATTAAAAGAAGTACTAAGAAGAAAGTAAGAAATAGAAAGTATTAAAGAAGAGTCATATTAGGGTCACATTATATAAATCAGTTTCGTCGAGACAGGGACCCTTTTGACTTGAGCCCTTTGTCGAGAACCTTATTAACGGGAGCCTTTTTGTAAAATGTCGAAATGATGGGGACGTTTTTATCCGGAGCCAAATGACGGCGTCAATTTTTCGCTAGCCCTTTTGTCGGGTAGACTTGATTGAGTTCTTTTGCTGAGACCTTTCTGTCGGGGCTGTTTTGACGCCGCACGAAAATATTTATTATAGAAAAGAAAGAGTTATCTATTCAAATCGTATTTTCTTATATTTCCACGGCTTTATTAAAAATTCTAAAAATATAAGGTGACACTAGATATTTGCGTCGTTTAGACAAATAGCTAAAATAATAGTACAACATACAATATTATGTTCGTCAGAGTACTTATAATTTAAAGTTGTTGGCCAGATGAGGGCCGCAGGACGAACTAGATAGAACACATAAAAATAGTATTATATAGCGATGAGTCTAATTGAGAATCACGTCATTTGTTTCAGCGCTGTGTGACTACATCCATGGGGACTCTGAAAATGTCTCCTGGTGCTTTTGTTCTAGTGTTTGCTGTCAACTTCTTTTGGTGTTCTGGTAAGTTTGTGAATTTCTTCACTTGATTTAACTTCATAAATTAGTATTTTAATTTATTTTTAGAACTAAACAAGTATTCGCAAATACCTTTACTCCTCTTTTAAACTTAAAACCATTTCAAACCTGATAATCTAGCACTGCCGGGTTAAAGAAGATTGAGACTAAACAGCTCGTTTTTTTCGTTTTTTGTTTTTTTTACTTTCTCGTATATACGAAGTATAGAGAAAGTCTTGTAATCGTGCAAAAAAAAAAATCGAGATTTTTACAAATCTCGACGTTTCACACCTCACTGATACGGAAAAACATAATTTTGCAATCTTGTCCGTATGTCTGTGTGTCTGTCTGTGTGTCTGTGTGTCTGTCTGTCCGTGTGTAAACACGATAACTTGAGTACCGTTACAGCTAGGTTGATGAAATTTCATATATAAGTATTTAATCAAAATCGTAGATCCGTATCAACTTTTGAGCGATTTCCGATAACCGGAAGTGGTACTTTTCCTACTTTGAATTTTTCAAAAGCCTATAACTTGAGTACTATTTCAGATAGATAAATGAAATTTCATATGTAAGTAAAAGATCTAATTCTCTACCTTCTATTAAATTTTGAGTCATTTCCGTTGACTGGAAGTAGTACTTTACGCTACTCCCGATTTCTCAAAAAACTAATGTAAATTTTAAAAGTACTAATAATATTGCGCACCATTATGCGCTTTTTTATTTAGCGTTCACTTGGTGTGCAATTAATTTGTCTACGAGATTTTATTATATTTTTAAAACTTTAAGTATTTAAAATGGATTAAAAATCATGTCTATAGCCCGAGTTCCCATCCCCTG
Source organism: Physella acuta (assembly GCF_028476545.2). NCBI lineage: Eukaryota > Metazoa > Mollusca > Gastropoda > Physidae > Physella > Physella acuta. The sequence goes on from NW_026731562.1 coordinate 83,866, forward strand.
TTATTTTATATAAGAATATTCGAGAAAGTTTAGGGGAGATCACTCCCGGTTTATTTTACACAATATTACATTGTCACAAAGGGAATCCACTGCGTAATTCACCGGTATGCCCTCACAAGGAGGACTCTTCCGACTCTATTGTCTGTCAACAGGAAATTTTGTGAATCGTGTTTTTAACTTTCTCCAATACTTCAGCCTGTAATTTACACCAGTATAAATGTCAAGTATATGTTACAAATAATACAGGAGACACGACAATGTTAGAGAACAGAACAACGTCTTATGAAAGAGAGAAAATCAAGAAATCTGTTTTGTTGCTGAATTTGAAAGCTGAAACCTTGAACTACGTGAAAACTGTGGACACAATGGCTGACTTTCTGAAATCGTTTGAAGATCCAGAAAAACTAAAAGGTGCAGACGTGTCAATGTCATTACAGATGACACATTCTGGTAGAGATGGGTACAGTGATGACACGGCTCAGATTCCATCACCTACAGAGTTAAACAACAGTAACAGACACATCAGCTCTACTAATGCTATAGACGTGCTTGGTGCTAGGATAGATAACATCACAGAACAAATGCAAACAGTGAATAACAGACTTAGAACAATAGACGTAAAGCTTAACGAGGCCATTACAGGGAACAGCCAAACACACCGAATGATAGAAGCTTTAAACACAACTGTACAAGTTGAGTTGTCACGGACGACACTGCAGGTAAATGTTTTATTTCGACATAAATATTAAATGAATTAGCGCAGTTAAGTGTTTAATACAGAATTATATCAACCAATATACACTTTACAAATTGTTAAGAATTATTAATATAAATATTATATATTTATAAACAGTGTAAAAAGAACGACAAAACTGATGTACCAGAACGAACGACCGTCAGACTAGGTCAAGACAAATTGGCTTTGTGCGACACAAAAACTGACGGTGGAGGTTGGATCATTATTCAGGTTGGTAAATTTAATACCTTAACATCTTTTTGTAAATTTTGATCTTGTGTTATAATAGTTTATCGATATTTTGCAAATATCTTATTTCAGAGACGTGTTTTCGGTGACGTGAATTTTACGAGAGGTTGGAACGCCTATAAACATGGGTTTGGTTCAATGATTGGAGATTTCTGGCTTGGGAATGATTGGATCTCTAACCTTACTTTTATGGTGAGTTTAAAAAAAGAAAATCTGTATATACAGACTAAAGCCTTATTTAATGTTACACGTGTTATACATTACAGGGATACAATGAACTTAGAATCGACATGACCCAAAAAGGTAAAGAGTACTACGCCCATTACGATCATTTCAAGGTAGACAACGAAGCAGAGTCGTATACAATAAACGTGACGTCATTCAGTGGAAACGTTAAAGACTATCTAAACCCTCATATTGGTATGAGGTTTTCTACCATCGACAGGGACAATGATCGATACAGCGGAGATTGTGCTGGACTTTGTAAAGGTGGCTGGTGGTATAACTCCTGTAGAACGTCAGCTTTAAATGGTGTCTGGGGCACAACAGACCTTACTACAGGGATAGTCTGGTCAGAGCTATCAAGTGATGGAGATATTGCAGACTCAGTTGAGATGAAAGTACGTCAAGTGTAAACAAACTATCTGAAGATGTTTTAAATATAGGTATAGCTTTAAGTTAGTGTAGCAGACATATTTTTATTAGACCAATCTATTCACTCCACTCTCCTTCTTAAAGTGTGAAGGTTCTCTATGTTCTGTAACTGAAAATTTCAAAGTAACCTAATTAATACGTCAACATAATTGTGTTTTTATACACACTTATTATCATTTGACTGGTTGCATTTGTTTCATAATGCATTATTTTACTATGTAAAAATATTGCTTATTTTTTAAATTAATTGTTTTTTAAGTAGGCTATAGAGTTTTTGTGTTTATTTTTATAACTAAGAAAAAAAGCATCCGAATCTGAGAAAATATACATGATTACATTTAAATAGTCTTTTGTCTATTATTACCACAATAAAAAAGCAGCTGTGCACGAAGTATTACTTTACTTTTTAAAATCTATATTATCCTATTGCTTTATTAGAAGTTTGATTTTAAGAGGTTATCTAAAAACGTAACACTTTTGTATGGAGGGGTTTGGGCGAGTCAACAAGCGTTGGAGAAGGTTTGAAGACACACATGCAAGATTTCCCAAACACAGGTATATACAAGTCATTGAACACACTAAAGCACATCCAGGCAGAGTAACAAAATACAAAAATAAGAAAATCGAGAACAGGTTTAAATGAGTAAAACTCGACATTTAAACACAACCACGGAAAGACCCTACCTGTTTACACCGACGGTATGATAAAAAAAAAAAAGAAAAAACGCTATTTAGATAACAGAAATAAACTGGCATTAAGAACAATTTTTGCATAAAAAGTATACACTTCAAATGCTAATCTTTACTTGACAGTTTTAAGGATAGGCACCACGGATAAAAAATTTTTTTTTATTTAACACATTTCTGGTTGTTTAATAAGTTTATATAATTATAGTTGTTAAACTATAGACGAAAATAATATATAGCCGTCAATAGAAGTACTGGTTGCCATGGAAACCGCGAAAAGGTGTGAAAACTAACACCTTTTCAAATCGCTAAGGCTTTGTTCCCATAAGAGATTTTAAAAAGCGGATGAAAGATTTAGATTTCTCAAACCAAACTATACATTTCTACGTTTACTCATTGCGATATCTTGTACTCAATTTTTAATACAAATTTGTACGTAAATTTATGTATAAAAATTAGGGGGTGGTGTTACATAAATATCAATATTTCCTAAAGTATTGTAGTAAACTTAATGTACAAACGTAGTTTTGTAGATGGTAACATGATGAATGCCCGTGGAATGTTTTATTCTTGTATGACAAAGGGTTCCAAAGCCTTAGCGATTTGAATGTTGAATTTTGAGTAAAAATGCAAAGTTGAGAAAACGTGAAAAGAAGAGCGGGAAAAGGCACGGTGCGTTTTCTCTTATAGAAAACAGAAAAAAAACGTCTTGTTATATGTGGAAGAACCATTTGTCTAATAACATACGCTTTGATTTATGTTGTAAGTTTTAGACAGATTTTTTCTATGTAAGCAGAAAATATGTATACAACAGGTAATGAATGTATGACTATTAAGTATTACACATCCTATCAATCGAGCGGTATTCTCAGAACAGCTATCTTCAAACCAGATCAAGTTTTGTTTGTTAGCCGGTCTTCTCACTTCAAAATAATGTCTTTCTCTACTCAAATTGTAGCTTACACAAGTTTATTGCCTTATGATAATAGCCTACAACACAACACTGGGTACAACGCTTGAGGCTAGACACGCCCCCTCCACCCCACCCCACGCTGGATAGTGCGTGAAGAACCGATGAGCCATAGATTACCAATGTTCATTCAACCGCGAATAACACATCTGTGTAGATAGGGCCAAGTACAGGGCCTAAGTGAATGCTTCTCAGCTATCCTATCTAGTATTTACATTCGTTGCTACCACACCATATACGGAGAGATGGGCATACACATTAACACATGTGTCGTATACAGTCCGGTGTAAAGCCTGATGAACGCGTTCAAGCCTATCACAGCATGCCGTAACAAGATTATATACCAGCCGTTGGTTGAATGGCGAGAAGGGAATGAAGGGGGTAAAGGGGATGGACAGTACATTCTTCAAACTGATAGACATTTCCATGACGCATTGTTTCAGCTTAGTATAAAGCGTACGAAACAGTGTTTTATATTGTTCCAGTGATAATCAACAGTGCATTTCTAGGCCACGTTTCAAGTACTAAACTTAATGTTGTACTATAACTTTAAAACAACAAATAGAAGAGTATACGCAAATGAGGTAAACAAACGAGACAGGCGATTGTTTTGTTTATCTAGAAACAAGATGGCTGCCTAGCACACGTGGTTAGTTGCAGCCTATCGTGAATTATTTTGATTTACTGCACTATAATATGATTGGTCAAGCGTATCAATGAATCTCTTCCCATTCATAATTTTTACGCGTATGCCCTTATATGGAGTTTGATATAAAATTTTACTTTGTTGAAAACAACTTCTATCTCACTTATTTTTAGAACAAAAGAAAAGGTCACTACACCAGCGGGTACACAAGTGCTTGGCCCTTAGATTGCTGTAAAGTTTATGGTGCCTCGCGGGCCATAAATACATGTAATACCCGTTCGAAGATAGCCGCTGTCCGCGTAGTAGTGTGAAAACTTGCCGGGTGTACCATGTTTCACATCGCAATAAACGGATAACCGTAAGCTGTAGAAGTCCGAAATGTTCGGGTTAGATAGATAAAAGGTATTAGTATCGAATTAAGAAATAAAAATTTTGGGGAGCAAAATTACAATTTTATCGAGTGGCAATTTATTCATTGAAGACATCGTAAAATATAAAGCCTAAATATTCTTTAAATGTTAACTAAAAGACAGCTTTACATTTGTTTTTTTCAATTTTAGTGAGAGTTTCAATTTCAATTTTCAATTTTAGTACAGTCCTGTATTAATACCTTTGGCACCTGACCCTGTGTTATGTCTGCGGCTCTACCCGTGTCTTGTATCAAATGTGTTTAAAATTAATCTTTTACTGTTTTATGTAAACTTTGTAATAATTACAAACCTGGACCTCATTCATATATATATATATATATATATATATATATATATATATATATATATATATATATATATATATATATATATATATATATATATATATATATATATATATAATCTTAACATTCATTAATATTCATGATTGTTAAGGGAAAATATTTTAAATTGCAACAAATGTTTTTGGGATCAAATAGATCTTTTCACCCCAAGCATTTGACTTTTGACCCTGCACTGGTGTGACCATTTTTGTGAAACAAAAATGCCTCTCTAAAAGGGAGGGGATGTGACCTACTTAGGTCTTTTTATTTCTTTTTATTATTTAGTCTCCTGAGTTTTATTATTGACCTTGGGAGAATTGTCAGTTCACTGGTACGCATCGGTCAACTGAACTCAGTCACGGCATGTGACTTGGATTTTAATCATTATCAGAACCTCGGCCAATGGGTGTTTAGTATTGAAGATCCTTAACCGATCCTCGACCAATGGCCTTGCTACATTATAGTAGCCTCCCTTGGGTTTGATCTCTGATAAAAGGTCGAGACACGACTTCATCAGGGGACTTTGACCTAGACTCCGGGAGGCACAGTGCGGTGTGTGTGTGTGTGTGGTTTTATATTGAATTGTTCAGTTCGTGGTGATATATATTAGTTCCTCACCATAGGAGTTGTTGACCACTCCAGTGTTTAAGATACATTGTTTAGGTGTGATATTTCACAAAGTTGTGTGATTATTCCAGTGTTAATGAGTTATTGCTTAGGTGTGTTTTTCACCAAGTATATGGTCTTTCCAATACTTATGATATTGTTTAAGTGTGATATTTCACTAAGTTGTGTGATTATTCAAATGATTATGAGATGTTGCTTAGGTGTGTTATTTCACCAAGTTGTATGGTCATTCCAGGTTTATGATATTGTATTTTAGGTGTGGTATTACACCACGGCTTTACCTGTGACTTTAATATCTAATTGTTAGAGATATTACAGTATCATTGAGTTATCTGTGAGTGATATTTTTATGGTTTAATTATTGCTCTTAATGAAGTTTACTTTGGTGTTGAGTTATTGACTATTGTACATTCTTGTGCATAAATTAAAATAGTAGTTGTCAGTTTAACCTAAGTTGAGTTTCATCTATCCTACGTGTCAATACCCCTAGACTTTTGATACAAGCCCACGTAGATGTAGGTGTGCTCATACTGTCCAGAAAGGTTTCTGTCTGACTACTTTAAACGAACCTGGGGGCGTTCGCCTATTCTGCGTCTGACAGAAGGCGTCCGTTACAACTGGGGGCTCGTCCGGGATTTTGATTTATGTGCAAGTTTGGCACTAGTTGGAGTTTGTGATCTAGAGTTAGGTCAGAAGTTCAAATAAGTTGAACTAGTTCTTGTGTAGTTGTTTTTGTTATCAGTTGAGGGTAAACATTGTGAGTTGTTGGCTATGGAGGCTTTGTTGTTAAGTCCCACTGTGGAAACAGTTGAGAACTTAGGTAGGAAAGATTTGATAACAGTTGTCAAAGAGTTGAACCTTGAGTATACTGTTACGCAGACCTCTAGGGTGTTGAAGGACAAAGTTATGGTCTATTTCATTAATGAAGGTATGTTAGATGAGAGTCTCCTTTCTGAAGTTTTGGCACGTGAAGTGAAAATTGTTGATAGGGAGTTTGAGGCCAGACTTGAGTTAGAAAGAAAAGTTCAGATGAAGAGGTTGGAGTATGAGTTTGGTGTTATTGGCAGTAGTACGAGGTCAGGAGGTCCTTCTCAGTTGTCTGTGGCCCAAACATTGGCCCAGTTTTGTAAATTAGTCCCTAAGTTTGATGAGTCAGATCTTGTTGTATTTTTTAATACATTTGAGAACATGGCCGAAAGTTGTCAATGGCCTAGTAACTTAGTCACGACGTTATTAAACACTGTTTTAAAAGGTAAAGCTGCCACCACATACCAGGCACTCTCCCGGGAAGTCCAATCCGATTACAAAAAGGTCAAAGCTGCCATTCTGAAGGCTTACGAAGTAACTCCGGAAGCCTACAGAACTAAGTTCAGAAAAATTAGGAAACAACAGAACCAAACCTATGTTGAGTTCCTTTTTGAAAAAGAAAAAATCTTTTCAAGATGGCTCCATTCTGAGAATGTCGACGACTTCGACAAACTCAAAAGTCTGATACTAAGAGAAGATTTTCTCAACGCAGTACCAGAAGAGATCAGACTACACATCTTGAATAACCGAATAACAGACATCAAAAGGGCAGCAGAGTCAGCTGATACCTACGAGCTGGTGCATAAGAAATCACAGGGGTCTGGTACCAAATTCAATCCGGTACTCCCTCTCATCAGCAACAATCCCCCTGCTGGCCAATTGCTGAGGTCTCGTCAGTCACCACAGAAACCCAGAATCACAGCCAGGCAACGAGTGATCTGCCACTATTGTTCGAAGCCTGGGCACATCATCAAGAACTGTTTCCTGCGACAACGAAACAACCGAGAGTATATACGAACATCATCTCGTAACGCTCTCCCCCATCAAGCAAGTCCAAATGTGAACCTCGCCCGTCGTGATGACACTACACCTGCGTGTCCACAGGGAGGTAATGAAGTGCCCACCACTTTCGTCCAGTCATCTTATGACTATCCTCTTCACCAACCGGTTACATCAGAGGCAACCAATTGTGAAGAAGCGAGAACTGTTGGCTTCACGTCATTCATGACAGATGCTGTCATCAGCAACCCTGGGGATCCAGCATCATCGCGGAGTATCGTAGTCCTTAGAGACACTGGGGCTTCTCAGTCACTTTTGATGAGAGACTCATTGAACATTGCACCAGAAACCAACACCGGCGATGTTACCATCATCCAAGGAGCGGGAGCTGAACCAACTGTAGTTCCACTACATAAGTTCAACCTGAGACATCAGCTCATCCAAGGAGATGTCATCCTTGGGGTGATCGATTCCATACCTGTCCCAGGAGTACACTTGCTCCTAGGTAACGACTTAGCGGGAAGCAAAGTCCTCCCCCAGAAAGTTCAGAACCCGTTCTCTACAGACCCCGACGGTGAAAATGAACTGTATCCAGTTTGTGTGGTAACACGCAGCCAAACCAAGAAGCCAGCTGATACAGGTCCAGATCTACGCAAGTCGACTTCGGGCAGTCCGATTCCCAAACCAGAATCTGTGCCTCTAGAGGGTCCATTCATGGATTTACCTCTGGAAATATCCCATGAGGACATTGTAAAAGCGCAGAAAGAAGATGCTGAACTCCAATCGGTGGTCGTGAAATCCCTCTCGGCCGACGATGGGGAGTATTACATCGAAAATGACCTGGTCTTCCGACGCTTTTTCCCATCGACTGCTACGCCTGCCGAACCGTGGTTGGTGAAAAATCAACTATGGGTCCCTCCACCGTACCGGCTGGAGATCTTGAAATTATCCCACGACAACCAGATGTCAGCTCATCCTGGAGTCAGGAAAACATGGCTAAAATCAAAGAACTGTTCTTTTGGCCGAGAATGCGCAACGATGTCACCCGTTATTGCAGACATTGTAAGAACTGTCAGTTGGTTGAGAAACCCGATCAAAATATTCCCAAGGCCCCGTTGAGACAGATTCCTGTGCTACACGAAGCATTTAACAAGATTACCAAGGACTGCGTCACCGACTTACCAGTCCGGAGAAAGAAGCAACCAATCTACCATGTTAATTCATTAACTCTTTCTCCACAGCTAAGTTTGTTATCTATAAGTATGTCTAATGAATCTGATGATGCTACTCATGACAAGTTAAGGTCCCCAAAATTGTTAAATTCCCCATTTTTGGCCCATTTAGAAAACCCTCTAGTACATTTATCCTCTGATGAGAATCAGGAATTATCACAGGTAGTTAAAACTTTACCCTCCTTTCTTAGGGATGGCTGGTTATTATAGACGGTTTTGTAAAAACTTTTCAGCTGTTGCTGAACCATTGAAAAAGAAGCATTAGCTTTAGTCCTGATCTTACATCATTTTGAGGTTTATGTCACTTCCTCAATAAATCCAATCATGGTATTTTCTGACCATGATCCTCTTAAGTTCACTACTAAGTTGGGGCAGAATAACAACAGAATTTTAAGATGGTGTTTATTTTTTTCAAAACTTTAATCTGGTTATTTCCCATATTAAAGGAACTGATAACATTGTAGCTGACTGTTTGTCAAGGATGTAAAACAATTTTTGATATTTCACATTGATCATGTGAAACTATTTTGGTTAGTTATGACCATTTTACAAATGTCATGTTTGATTGAACTGTAGCCTAGTGGCTGGAGTTCCAAGCTTTCAATCAGATCTGAATTGTGCGGTTTTTTCAAACCTGATACTTGTTGAAAATGCCTGTTATTTTCAAATGAACCTTATTTAAAGGTGTTTTTGTATAATGTGCATTAAGTTGTTATTAAATGTATTACATTATTCAGTTGATGTTATAGTGGGACATTTAAATAAAGGAATTACCTTGTAAGTTTCCCACATGTTATATCCAGATGGATATGTTTTGTTACTTTTGCATAAGGAACTTTGATGTATTCTTTTTTTTGGAAAGATTATTCCCCTTTGGTAAATTGTAAAAAGGTGAATTGTTTCCCTTTAATTTCTAAGGATTTTTTTTCCTGATATAGAAATTTTGTTAGTTACTATAATTGGACATTTTTTATGTCAGATTTGTTCAATATAATGATTGCCATTTTTGTGAAACAAAAATGTCTCTCTAAAAGGGAGGGGATGTGACCTACTTAGGTCTTTTTATTTCTTTTTATTATTTAGTCTCCTGAGTTTTATTATTGACCTTGGGAGAATTGTCAGTTCACTGGTACGCATCGGTCAACTGAACTCAGTCACGGCATGTGACTTGGATTTTAATCATTATCAGAACCTCGGCCAATGGGTGTTTAGTATTGAAGATCCTTAACCGATCCTCGACCAATGGCCTTGCTACATTATAGTAGCCTCCCTTGGGTTTGATCTCTGATAAAAGGTCGAGACACGACTTCATCAGGGGACTTTGACCTAGACTCCGGGAGGCACAGTGCGGTGTGTGTGTGTGTGTGGTTTTATATTGAATTGTTCAGTTCGTGGTGATATATATTAGTTCCTCACCATAGGAGTTGTTGACCACTCCAGTGTTTAAGATACATTGTTTAGGTGTGATATTTCACAAAGTTGTGTGATTATTCCAGTGTTAATGAGTTATTGCTTAGGTGTGTTTTTCACCAAGTATATGGTCTTTCCAATACTTATGATATTGTTTAAGTGTGATATTTCACTAAGTTGTGTGATTATTCAAATGATTATGAGATGTTGCTTAGGTGTGTTATTTCACCAAGTTGTATGGTCATTCCAGGTTTATGATATTGTATTTTAGGTGTGGTATTACACCACGGCTTTACCTGTGACTTTAATATCTAATTGTTAGAGATATTACAGTATCATTGAGTTATCTGTGAGTGATATTTTTATGGTTTAATTATTACTCTTAATGAAGTTTACTTTGGTGTTGACTTATTGACTATTGTACATTCTTGTGCATAAATTAAAATAGTAGTTGTCAGTTTAACCTAAGTTGAGTTTCATCTATCCTACGTGTCAATACTCCTAGACTTTTGATGCAAGCCCACGTAGATGTAGGTGTACTCATACTGTCCAGAAAGGTTTCTGTCTGACTACTTTAAACGAACCTGGGGGCGTTCGCCTATTCTGCGTCTGACAGAAGGCGTCCGTTACACTGGGTTAAAATGACACATTTCTAATTCACCATTTTGCAAGTCTGTCACGAGCATGTCGTGACCATTTATTCCGAAGTGTGGAACTACTATCTGGTGTACTGACACTGTAAAATGTTTACATTTCTTGTCCCTAGATCCTAAAAAGTGAAATGTGTGACTTTTCACCCCTTCTCTCTCTCTCTCTCTCTCTCTCTCTCTCTCTCTCTCACTCTCTTTCTCTTTCTGTCTATCTCTCTATCTATCTATCTATCTATCTATCTAACTATATATATATATATATATATATATATATATATATATATATATATATATATATATATATATATATATATATATATATATATATATATATATATATAAATTAATACATTGTGTCATATCGATTGTTACAGTATCAAGAACATGTTATTCAAAAATGTATTTAACAATGTTGTAAAATGAAGACAACAATATGATGTCTTACGGTATTTTGCCACATTACATGTTAAAGGTTAAAAATAAATGTCTGACTATTACATGTCAGTAGTTAATTAATTATTATTAATTAGGAAACGTCATACGTAATGGGAACTCGAGTTTTCTTAAGTGGGGCAAATTGCTCTTTCCGTTTCTAGTTACTTTGATAAGTATGTTTTATCGATGAAAGAGTAATCGGTATCGTGCTAGTAACTACATGTCGGTTCTTGATGCGACTACTTTCTTATTCAAGTATGTATGTAAGGAGACGATTAGACGTGAAATCTATGTGATATTATCTGACATCATGTTTCAACTTCAGACATTTATTTCTAGTCAACTCAAGCGGCAAACTCATTACGTCATATCTGTTTACAAGTGCATGTTGACCTTCAACCTCCTGTCAACTTAAGTATATTTTTAACTGGTCGGTATATAAGTACGAGACTATTTGACAAACAAACCAGCTATGAGAACGTACTCAGCTGAGTTGATGTTATTGCAATAGTTCAAAATGTCTGCTTTGTATTTTATTGCTGTGTTAGCCATCAACTTATTTCTGTCGTTTGGTAAGCTCACTTTATTTATTTTAGTCCTTATAAGACAAGTCGAAAATATTATTTTTTAAAATGATTATTATTTAAAAACGGAACAGTAGGATGTTAGTCGATCAAAATATTACTTAATTAGCCTTTTTTTTTAAAATTAATTGCTTTAAGGCATTTTTGTAAGAAATAGTGCATTTGTCGCATATTAAAATTATGAAACATAAATTATTTTACTTAAGAACTTGTTGTGAAGTTTAAAATTATTATAACAATATAAACATAATACATCTAATATGACTCGTTCATAAAAACGTTATTTTGAAATGATGTGACAATTCAACTCCACGTACCACTTATCATTTCGACAGATAGAAACTGTATGTAAAGGGATACTAATCGCTGTCGTTGATTATCCAGAAAATATTAACTTGGTTGTTGCCCTTTTAATGACCATAGCAAAACCATACGGCTATTCCACTGACTAAATTGTCTTCTTAAAAATTAAGCGTATTCGAAACACGAATGGATTGAATTAATTTATCTTTATTAATTAAGCTTTACAATCATCTTTTATTTTGAAAAAAAACATATCAGAACTTTATTTTAATTAAAGGTAAATGTTTTATGCTAACTACTCAAAGGTAGAAGGACTTCAGATCTTATGCAATACAATTGCATTTATAAAACAAAATTATAAAATTTGAAAAACACCAAGCGACATGACTGTGACTTCAGCTAATGAAAGGAGAGTTCGTTTAGTTTTATTTTACTAAGCATCACATCCGAAATCTTCAGTGCTTTAGCCTACATATAAACGTGACGTTCTTTATGGATGACCCTAAAACCCACAGATTGTAATTTTTTATTTTAAAATAATTAAACCTAAGTATAATAATTTTCAACAATATTTGACAAGAAATGTTTTTATTGTGTTTGAATAATGAAGGAACTTCGTAATTGGGTTGTGGCATGCTTGACTGCTAACAGGAAAATGGCGAGGTCGGTTCCCGGACTGGAGATTTTAAGACATCACATAATCTCTCTGATGTGTACAAAATATTTAATTAATTGAATGCATTAGATATTACGTATTTAATTTTGTCTACTGTTTTCTAGGCCTTAAAGTTGACATGACCAGAGAACACTTTTACCATGGGAAAAGTTTATTTTGTGCACAACTCCAGTGTACAGAAAACATAACAGAAGACACTCAGATGTCAGCTCTTGTCAACATGTCAGTCTATAGGATCAGTGAATCTGAAGGGAAGATTTTGTTGGCGTCTATTTCAGGATATGATTCAAAGGTTCGAGATTATAAAATATCTGGGATATTACCTGAGGGCAAACTATCCAAACATCATGGAGAACTGGTCTTGTCTTTCTCCAATACTTCAGCCTGTAATTTACACCAGTATAAATGTCAAGTATATTTTACCAATAAGACAGGAGTAATGCTAGAGAATAGAACAACGTCGTATGAAAGAGAGAAAATAAAGAAATCTGTTTTGTTGATGAATTTAAAAGCTGAAACTTTGAACTACGTGAAAACTGTGGACACAATGGCCGACTTTCTGAAGTCCTTTAAAGATCCAGAAAAACTAAAAGGTGCAGACATGTCAATGTCCTTACAGATGTCACATTCTGCTAGAGATGGGTACAGTGACGACACGGCTCAGATTCCATCATCTACAGAGTTAAACAACAGTTACAAACACTTCAGCTCTACTAATGCTATAGATGTGCTTGGGGCTAGAATAAATAACATCACAGAACAAATGCAAACAGTGAATGACAAACTTAAAGAAATGGGCGTAAACCTTAACGAGACCATCAAAAGGAACAACCAAACAAGCAGCATAATAGAAGCTTTAAACACAACTGTACAAGAGATGAAAAACAACTACAACATGGGTCATGTTTTGTCACGGACGACACTTCAGGTTATTGTTTAATTCACCATAAATATTAAGTGAATTAGCACTGTTAAGTGTTTAATGTAGAATTAAATCAACCAATATACATCATACAAATTGTTTAGACATTAAATATGACTATATGTGCTTGTGCTAAAGACTAAAGAATCAGTATGCTTCTATAAAACTAACCCACATTTTAAGGCAGTCTTTAGAGATAAGCTCTTTAGTTTCTAGTCATATGTTAAAACAAACATCTTTATATTTATAAACAGTGTAAAAAGAACCACAAAACTGATGTACCAGAACGAACGACCGTCAGACTTAGTCAACACAAATTGGCTTTGTGCGACACAAAAACTGACGGTGGAGGTTGGATCATTATTCAGGTTGGAAAATTGTTGACGTTAAAATCTTTTTGAAGAATTTTGATCTTGGGTAGATTAGATCTGGGTTTTGTTTTTGGGACGGGGGGGGGGGGGGAATGTGGGGGGGGGGGGGAAATTAAATTAGTTTATCAATATTTTGCAAAAAATCCTATTTCAGAGACGTGTTTTGGGTGACGTGAATTTTACGAGAGATTGGAACGCCTATAAACATGGATTTGGTTCAATGATTGGAGATTTCTGGCTTGGGAATGATTGGATCTCTAACCTTACTATGATGGTGAGTTTAGAAAAATATAATCTGTACATACAGGCTAAAGCCATATTTAAAAATTTAAATATGTCACACGTGTTATACTTTGCAGGGGTACAATGAACTGAGAATCGACATGACTAGAAAAGGTATAAAGTACTACGCCCATTACGATCATTTCAAAGTTGACAACGAAGCAGCGTCGTATAAAATATACCTGTCGTCATTCAGTGGAAACGTTAAAGACAAACTAAACTATCATCATGGAATGAAGTTTTCTACCATCGACAGGGACAATGATATAGACAGGGGAGATTGTGCTGGACTTTGTAAAGGTGGTTGGTGGTATAACGCCTGCACACATTCAGCTTTAAATGGTGTCTGGGGTACAACAGACATAAATACAGGAATATACTGGTATGAGCTATCAAGTGATGGACATATCGCAGACTCAGTTGAGATGAAAGTACGTCAAGTGTAAACAAAGTATCTGAAGATGTTTTAAATAAAGCTATAGCTTTAAGTTGGTGTAGCTGAAGATTTCGATGTAACCTATTTATCACGTCAATTTGTATTTGTATACACACTCATTATCACTCGACTGCATTAGAATTTGTTTCATAATACATTGCTTTACCACGTACTTATATTTCTAATATTTGAAACGTTTTTTTTAATTTGGAGTTTTTGTGTGTTCATTGTTATAACTACTAAAACAGCATCTAAATTACTGACGAATACAGTTGCGAAAATATACATTTGTCCATGAGAAATTTTGTCTGAGATATTTTGTCTGAGATCATTTGTCCTAAGATCATTTGTCCTGTCACCCTCGATTGCTTTATTAGAAGTTAGATTCTAAGAGGTCATCCATAAACGTAACACATTTGTATGGAAGGGTTTGGGTGAGGCAACAAGCGTTAGACTAGACGACGGGAAGGGGTTAAGAAGGTTTGAAGACACACATGCAAGATTTCCCAAACACAGGTATATACATTGTCTTCAACGGATGTTTTAAATAACTTTAATGATGGCGAAATTATAAACAAGTAGCCTATAACGTTATTGAATAAATTGAATTGAATTGATTTTGTTCTATAAATCGGTTCTTTAAATAATAAGAGCATGGGCCTTGTGTGCAAATTTTACATCTAACTCAAATATATAATTGGGTTTATTTGAATACTGGCCTTGAAAAACTATAAACTACACCACACAAAATGTAAAATGGTGAAATCATTTTATAAAACTTAGAAGAATAAACACAGAAAAAAGAGAATGATCCGCCAACCAGACAATACAATAAAAAAATTTAAAGGTTTATTGATTATTGAATGTAATTAGTCACGTACGTTTTTATAATGAGTAGATGTCTTTGTGTTAGCACTTTGTTATTATAAATATTAATTAAGAAATCAAAGATGTTATGTGTAATTGTGCAAATAAAGAATTAAACTATCTTGCAGTAGGAATAAGCCACAATGACCCAGGACGTCGATCGATGTTCATTGACCTCGTATGTTTAAGTTCACCCTAGACGAGGTACGAGGCCATTGTTGTTTTAATGGTTTTCGCAAATTTAGTGTCAGGAAGATGGACATCTCCGAAGATTACAAAGTTATCTTAAAATAGAAGCCGGTACTGAGGATTGATATAACATTGTACACATGGCAAAGTTTTAACACAGATGGGTTTAGACTATATATCTGGGAAAAGTTTAGCGACACATAGCAGCGCCCGAAGTGAAATTTCAATTTGGATGTCCTTACAAGTGTTATCCTTTAAAAGATAATAGTGTTAGTAAACGAATGCCTGATCTGAGTTTAGTAATTAGTAGCATGGGCTAATTAGTTTAGTTCCATTTTTGTTCTGTCTTTAAAACCATCTCTACTATAATAATATTCAATAGTTGGATACAATTAAATAGCATTCATCTGACGTTATAGCAATTTGTTATCTAACCGTTACAATGGCTGTGTGTAAGCTAACTCGATTGATAGGCCATAGACACTAGATAGGAGTAGGCGTGTTTAGAAACGACAACTCCTGCACAATCATATTGCAGCAATTAGCATTATTAAAGTGCAGATTTGGAAAGTACGTTCATTATAATGTGCTATTATACGTAATTGTTGAAGGACTTGGAAAAAAATGTCTGTGAATTAAGTTTTGTTTTTTATCAATTTATTACACTTTGTAAAGTAGTTTTAAACAATATCATTTTGGTAATAAACTATAGAAAGGGGTCGGGAAAGTGCACAAGTGACTATTGACCAGAATCCGACATCTTATTTACATACACGATTATATTGGGTTTTTTTTACATAAAGTTAAATGAAGTTTCAGCTATAGAAATATATTTTAATTGTTGCACAAATAAATATTAGATGTAAATTAGGCTGAATAACGTCAAACTATATGTGTACTAACATTATAAATTCAAAAACAATTTAACGAAATAAAAATTTCTAAAGAAAATTGATCATACCATGAAATCCATGATTCTAATTAATACGCTATACCATACCAGACTCAAGTCTTTAGAACTTCTCTGAGTAGAAACAAAACTGAATATATGTCTGCCCACACTAGCTCTGCCGAGATCATCGAAACAGATTAACTCTACTTCATCACAAATCTCAACGTTTTACACCTCCCTGACTGGAAAAAAACTTAGTTTTGTAATTGTAGCTGTGTGTCTGTGTGTTTGTGTATTTCTGTATGTCTGTGAAAAAATTCAGATAAGTTGACGAAATATATATATATATATATATATATATATATATATATATATATATATATATATATATATATATATATATATATATATATATAATATATATATATATATATATATATATATATATATATATATATATATATATATATATATATATATATATATATATTTATATTTATATATTTATATTTATATATATAAATATATATATATATATATATATATATATATATATATATAATATATATATGTGAGCGGGTGAATGGATTATTATTTTGTATTAATTTATTTTTTGCGAATCTGTGAGTGCATGGTGGTCCAATGGGGAACGGCCACGGGGTCCCCCCCCCCCTTCCGTCCGAAGCGGTCAGTATAAATTGACCGGTCGGATGATTTTCTTCCTTTTTTTTTACCCGAGGCGAGATGTAGGTCGGGTCAGGTTTCTGTGTCTGTGTGGGCGCGTGGCGCACCTCACGCGTGGAGGTATTTGTTTTTTATACTTTATCTTTATGTGATGTGTATGAATGCGACTGCCGATGTTTCTCGTTTTCTTTCATTTTCGTCTAAAACGAGATAGTGAGCATCGGCATGTCTGGTATGCACGTGGTGTGTTATTTTGTTATTTTTAAAAATGTATTATTGTGTTTTCTAAACCCGTGGCGTGTGTTTCGGACCACGTGGTTTAGGTCAGTGTGTTTAGGAGTGTTTTCCTAAACTGGTGTGAATGCGTGTGTGCATTTACCTGATTGTTTTATGATGTGTTATTGACTAGGATTGGCTTAGTCAATAGTCAGTTGTTTTAGACAGTAATTAGATTAGCATATTTTAGTTGCCTCGAGTTTTAGGTTGTTTAAAATTAATGTGTGTGCTGTTTCGTGCAACGTCATGTTGAGTATCGCTTGCTTTGTGTCTGCCTTCATTGGGGCCTTAGCGGAGTGTGTTAACTTTAATGTTATCAATATGGATATTGTTTATGTAGACCAATGGCTTCGGGCTGCTCCTTGTGTAGGAAAGATTGGTTCTACAATGAATTTGTTTACACGTTATTTTTAAGTTGCTAGTTCTTCTTTAGACAGTGGTTAGTTGTTTTTGAGAATTGATTTTAGAATGGTAGTAGTAGGGATTAGTTTTACTCGAGGCTTTAGCTAGATAGTATTAGTAGGTAGCATTTTGAACTTGTGTATATATTTATGTATATATCTGCCATTACCATGCATTTTTCTGATGTTCTCCTTTTCTTTCTCTCTCCCCCCCCCCCTCTTCCAGTGAGGTTGCTTGTGCGACTTGGCTGGGTGTTTTGTTATATATAAATTGTTTTGTTTGGTGTAAAAAGTTTGTTGTGTACGTATTGTTTTGTACTTAACGTATTGTACGTAGTTGTTTTACGTAGTGTTTTGTTTGGTGTGGACTTTTGGATGTCGAGAATGGATGAAGGGAGGTTTCTGTGTGTCAGGGCCTGGACCATCCTAGACATCATAAGTCGGCGCAACACCATCAAATGGTCAAACGTAATGTTTTGTTTGATGTAAAAAGTTTGTTTTGTTACATTATTTATTTACGTTAAAGTTCTGTTTTGTTAATCCATTTTTTTATTTATATAATTTTGGTTCCATGTAATAAATTTTATTAAATTGTTAAAAGTTTTTTTGTTTTTAATTTAGACTAAGGTTAGGTTATTAACCAGTCTGGGTTTAGCCGGACTTGCACTGACCGGACAGTAGTTAGATAAGCCTAGGGAAGGGTAGAATAGATTTTAAGGTATCCCCCCCCCTAGCAGGGCTTACATATATGTATATATAATACGGTCAAAGCCCGAAATCGGCCAAAGCACGGTTTGGCCAATATCTCCTCCCATTGACGGGTCAAAGTCCGAAACTTTATTTGATTTCGGCCTTTGGCCGTTCATTCCGAATTTGAAGATCATCTGGCTAGGGAAGAACGGCCAAAGTCCGAAAAGATCATGAACAGATTTTGGGTTTTTTTATACTGTAAGGATCATAAACGTAATTCTTTATTGATTATTAATTAAAGAAAATGACAGAAACATTCAAGTTTTTTTATTATACTATAGTCTCAATGAATATTATCACTTGTTGCAACAAGTTGAACTTTTATGGCATTTAGAATTACATAGTTGCTTGTTATTTTTACACTTGCAACGATTTGTTGTGCACTTGGTTGTGCAATTGCAGCGAGTGTAGCCTTGGCCGCCGGTCAGTGGTTGTTAAGATGCGATGGTTCGTAAGAATTTTTTCTCAGTACAAATAAACGAGTATACAGTTGTTTTAGAACAAAATGTGCCGTTCCTAGCTTGTAGAAAGCGCCCTCGACGCTCATGACTACTGCAATGTCGCTTCGGGGACCACAGCAACCTCTGTCAATATGTAGTATACGGATGCGAACATTATCTCCCACTTCAGCTTGTTTAAAATTTGTATCTGATTTTGTTAGCATCTTAGCACTTTGAGTTTGCAAGATAGTATGAGCTGCTGACCCGTTGTCCTGATTTTTTATCTGGACATAATCTGCAAGTAATGTTCCCTCTGAACTCTTCGTTAGCTTCATTGGCTAATCCGCATATTGCATGGACATCGTTGCGACAGGATCCACAAGAATGGGCTGCACTACAATATTTTTCACAAACTACACAGAATCTGTTGGCCATATTATTGTCACGCAACTAGTCTGGACGTTCCGCCACGGCAGCATATATGTTAGCTGAGGATGTCGTTGCATTTATGGCAACCTCCATTTCTTGTTCAATGTTCTCTAGATCTTCCTCAGTAACTAACTTATCGAGAGGCTAAATATATATATATATATAATATATATATATATATATATATATATATATATATATATATATATATATATATATATATATATATATATATATATATATATATATATATATATATATATATATATATATATACCTGACTGCCTGCCCGCCTGCCTGCCTGCCCGCCTGCCCGCCTGCCTGCCTGCCTGCCTGCCTGTCTGTCTGTCTGTCTGTCTGCCTGCCTGTCTGTCTGTCTGTCTGTCTGTCTGTCTGTCTGTCTGTCTGTCTGTCTGTCTGTCTGTCTGTCTGTCTGTCTGTCTGTCTGTCTGTCTGTCTGTCTGTCTGTCTGTCTGTCTGTCTGTCTGTCTGTCTGTCTGTCTGTCTGTCTGTCTGTCTGTCTGTCTGTCTGTCTGTCTGTCTGTCTGTCTGTCTGTCTGTCTGTCTGTCTGTCTGTCTGTCTGTCTGTCTGTCTGTCTGTCTGTCTGTCTGTCTGTCTGTCTGTCTGTCTGTCTGTCTGTCTGTCTGTCTGTCTGTCTGTCTGTCTGTCTGTCTGTCTGTCTGTCTGTCTGTCTGTCTGTCTGTTTGTCTGTCTGTTTGTCTGTTTGTCTGTTGTCTGTAGTAGAAGAATTGCTGATCCTGCTTCAAAGCAGCGTTCACAGCAGGGGAGGCAATAATAATAAATAGTCATTGGTTTGGACGCCACGGGTTGCTACTGTTGGTGGGAGCGGCCCTCGTGCCTGACTAATCTGTGCTAACTTGGTGCAACAGAGAGATAAAAAGAATTTTAAATTTCAAATTTAACAATGATCTTGTTTGTAAAAAAAAAATGTGTCTAATGGATTATTAATTTTGCTAGGAAGGAGTTTAGACATACTAAGGAATGTAGAGAGATATGGGGAGGTGAGTTGCCAGAGTGTAATTTAAAAAAAAAATATGTGTTTTTGTTTGGGTAGGGGATGGCTGGTCAGTGGTGCTAGGTTTACGGGGTTTAATAATGTAGCCGACAGGCCACCTTTCAATCGGGAAACCACGTCGAATTTTCTAGATGAAAATACTTTGGCTAATCTGATTTAGGTGATATAAGTGTGGAAGAAAAAATTAACATAAACTCCATAATAAAATTGGACGCTAAGCATAACTATCAGTATAAGTACATGTACCGTATTTCCAATATTAAAACAATTTTTTACCAACCTCCAACTATAGTGATCATCAACGTATACAATGAAATAAAAAATTGTTTTCTTTTATGTCAAAAATTTTCTCCAATCACAAAACAAAATTTAAATGCTGTAAAAAACTTAACTGTTCCGACGATACGACTAAATAGGCAGCCAAATTGGTGGAGTAATTTTCATTCATTTTTTTAAGTTAAAAAACACAAGCGAATTATCAGTTTGTTCAAAATTCAAAATGAATTTATACTTATAAAAAGTTTGTATTATTAATATGAGAAAGATGCTATTTGATAAATCATTTTGCAACTAATTTTGTGTCCAACAAATTGAGTTGTATACTTTCAAAACTTGCGTTACATTTGAAGCTTTAGTTATTATTGTACTAATGGTAAAGACATAAAGTCTTACGTTAATTTGTCACACCACATGTTAAAGTTTAAAAATAAAAGAACTAATTAACGTCAGTAGTTAATTAATGTTATCTAATTAGGAGAAGCTAAGTGGAAACATAAATTCTAGTTTCCTTAAAATGGGGCTAATTGCTCTTTCCATTTCTTACATGGATAGTTATATTGGTATCGATCCAACAGTAATAGGTATCGTGCTAGAAACTGGATGTCTGTTATCGATGCAATTACTTTCTTGTTCAACTATTTCTGTGAGAAAGTAATCGGTATCGTGCTAGTAACTACATGTCGGTTCTTTATGCGACTACTTTCTTATTCAAGTATGTATGTAAGGAGACGATTACACGAGAAAATCTATGTGATATTATCTGACATCATGTTTCAACTTCAGACATTTATTTCTGGCCAACTCAAGCGGCGAACTCATTACGTCATATCTGTTTACATGTGCATGTTGACCTTCAACCTCCTGTCAACTTATGTATGTTTTTAACTGGTCGGTATATAAGTACGAGACTATTTGACAAACAAACCAGCTATGAGAACGTACTCAGCTGATTTGATGTTATTGCAATAGTTTAAAATGTCTGCTTTGTATTTTATTGCTGTGTTAGCCGTCAACTTATTTCTGTCCTTTGGTAAGCTCACTTTAATTATTTTAGGCCTTTTATGAAAAGTCGAAAATATTATTATTTAAAAACGGAACAGTAGTTTGTAAGTCGATCAAAACATTAATTAATTAGCCTTCTTCTTAATTAATTACTTTAATGCATTTTTGTAAGACATAGTGCATTTGTTGCATGTTAAAATTATGAATCAGAAATTAGTTTAGGGGTCATCCATAAATGACGTCACACTCGTAGGGGGGAGGGGGGTCCGTAATTTTGTGACGATATGTGTGATGAGGGGGAGGGGGGGTTCAGATGTTGCGACGTCACATTTTTGCATTATAAAAAGCAATGTTAGAAAACAAATTTTAGACGTTATTTCGCATTTTAGATAACTGTTTTAATAGATTGTAATAGTTTAGACAAGATTTTAGAAAAATATCGATGTTTAAAAAAAAAAGTCAACTGCAATTTTGAGGGGGGGTTGTAGGTTGAGGTGTGACGTCATTTTAGGGGGGGCGGGTCTGGCTTTTTGTGACGACGTGTGACGGAGGGGAGGGGGGGAGGTAAAAATCGTCAAAAAAAGCGTGATGTCATTTATGGATGACCCCTTACTTAAGAACTTGTTTTAAATTTTAATATTAAAATAACAATATAAACATAATACATTTAATATGACTCGCCCATAAATACGTTATTTTGAAATTATTTGACAATTCAGCTTCATACACCACGTTTTATCATTACGATAGATAGAAAGCGTATGTAAAGGGATACAAATCGGTATGGTTGATTATCCAGAAAATATTATTTTGGTTGTTCCCCTTTAAATGGACATGGCAAAACAATATGGCTACTATTCTGATAATATTGTCTACTTAAAAAAAAAATCCGAAGTATGGATCGAATTCATTTATCTTTATTAATTAAGCTTTACAATCATCTTTTATTTTGAAAAAAAAATACATTTCAGAAATTTAATTTAATTAAAGTTAATTGTTTTATGCTAACTACTCAAAGGTAGAAGGACTTCAGATCTTATGCAATACAATTGCATTAATAAAACAAAATTATAAAATTTGAAAATCACAAAGCGACATGACTGTGACTTCAGCCTATGAAAGGATAGTGCGTTTAGTTTTATTTCACTAAGCTTCACATCCGAAATCTTGAGTGATGTACACATAAACGTGACGTCCTTTAAGGATGACTATCGAAACCTAGAGATTGTAGTTTTTATTTTAAAATAATTAAACTAAAGTACAATTATTTTAAACAATATTTAACAAAGAAATGTTTCTATTGTGTTTTAAATAATAAAGGAACTTCTTAATTGGGTTGTGGCGAGCTCGACTGCTAACATGAAAGTGGCGAGGACGGTTCCCGGACTGGAGATTTTAAGACATCACATAATCTCTCTGATGTGTACACAATATTTAATTTATTGTACACATCACATAATCTCCCTGATGTGTACAAAATATTTAATTAATTGTACACATCACATAATCTCTCTGATGTTTACACAATATTTAATTAATTGTACACATCACATAATCTCTCTGATGTTTACACAATATTTAATTAATTGTACACATCACATAATCTCTCTGATGTGTACACAATATTTAATTAATTGAACGCATTAGATATTACGTAATTAATTTTGTCTACTGTTTTCTAGGCCTTAAAGTGGATATGACCAGAGAACACTTTTACCATGGGAACAGGGGCGGAACTACAGTGCCGCCAGACCCCGCAATGCGGGGGGGCCCAGACCGATTGGGGGCCCAAAAATCCTGGCTAAATTATTTAAAAAAATTTTTTTTTTAAATTTAAATAAAAAAATTAGGTGGATGTCGAGTTATCTTTCTTCTACAGTTACAAACAAACACGATAGTCGGCAAACGTCTATGAGAAAAATGCACAGACTATTGCTCGAGAGACCGCCAGAAATATAGACAACTTCAAAGACGCAGCCTACCGTTCTTTTTTAGTGGTGTCGATTAGGAGAACAAAAAAGCTTTGAAAATCGGGCTGGGGAAATGTTGCGGCGACTATCCTGGTCTTCTAGACGACCGGAAAAAGTCGGCACTATTGATGTAGATGTTCATCGGCGCTTTCTTGTCCCCTTCCCTTGAACCTTCCCAACTCTCTACCCTCCCCCCATCCCCCTAACCTCTACCCCTCACCACACCCTTACTCTTACAATAAGATGTAATGCATAGATTAACGAACCGTTTATGAACTACTGAACTGTAAACTGACCACTTCTGCACATTTTGTTAAAGACACTAGTCAGTAGTTGTTCATTTACCTGATGAAGTATTTCGTTGACGAATCTAATTCACACAACAAGAAGGTAAGACTCGTCTTTATATTATTAATCGTTTTATAATTAGTAAACGTGTTAATGGAAAATTAGTTATTAACACTAAATACATTAAAGTTAAAAATTTTTAGGATACAATGATCTAGCTTTTAAGCCTAAAAACAACCAAAAGATCTATACAGGGGCGGAACTACAGTGCCCCCAGACCCCGCAATGCGGGTGGGGGGGGGCAGGCCGTTTAGGGGCCCACTGCTGACCATAATTAGTATTTTTTTAAATTTTGAATTTAATTTTCGTGCATTTTTGCCTTGATATTTAGTTTGTAAAAGAAAAACACTGTAGCTGCGGTACGATTATCTTTATTTTACAGTCACTATACCACGCTCTTCAGCAAAAAAAATAAAATCCATTACACAAAATACAGTGTAAAATATAGGCAACGCTTCAAATTTGAATGACACATTTGATTCGTTGCCCCCCTTTGATAGCTAAATAGAGGACACGTAACTGTTTGACCGATCCTCCAAAGTGTACTGTGGCGGATGGGGCAGGGGATGGGGATAACATTTCTTTTTATTTATAGTTGTATTTTTTAACCATCGTCAAGGCCGAGTTCTATTTCCCCACGCTGTCGCCGGCAAAATTCTTTTTAAAAAAACAACAAAGACCATAGCACGAGAAGCCGCTACACATGAAGTGGCTTTCATGATGCGCGGTTCTTCGTTTCGGCATTAGTTAGGGACCCGCCGAAATCCATTTAACATTTTTCAATGTTAATATGTGTTAGTGATAGTGGTTGAATTTGTATTCTGTACTATCTTGTATCCTACAAATCATAAAAAAGAATATAATACTAGAAACTTCGTTTTTATATACGTCTACTGTTTTTTTTTACTTTTACAAGAAATATCATAGTAAACTTTTAAGGCCTATACTTGAAATTATCTCCCCTGAGTAAGTTTTACAATGGGCGATGGTACATAGGCGCTTTGTTGTCTCTTTCAAGATTTTTCCCGAGCCGACCCCCATCCCATTCCTCTTTTTTAGCCTCGCAAGTATCGAGTAGATCAATGTATCGTTTATGAACTACTTCCTAACCGTACGATTCACCACTCTAGCACATTTTGTCAGACACTAGACAGCACTAGTCAACAGATATTGATTTATTTGCATACTATTAGTATTAATTAGGCACATCTAATTCACAAAACAGGGAAGGTAAGATTATTTTTTATATAATTATTTAGAAATTAATTAGAACGTTTAGAATTAATTGAACATTATTATATAATTAATAGTCAATTACTATTTATAAATGACGTTATTGAGGTGGGGGGGGTGTGAGGGTCTGGCTTTTTGTTAGTCGTTAAAAAATGTGACGTCATTTGTGGATTCCCCCCCCCCCCCCCTAAATCAGAAAGTTATCCGACGCGTGAGCTGGCCACATACAGTTGTACATGTGAAAAACATGTTTCTGTCTATTTTGCATTTCTGCATCATTTACCCAATCGCCATGAAAACTCTGGAAGCTGTTGAGGACAGCCACCAGTTTTTCTTCCAGACTTTTTTCTCCGGGGGGGGGGGCACTTGAAATCTACGGGGGGCGGTAAACTTTCTTCGGGGGGGGGGGGGCGGACACTGTTAAAAGTATATATTTTCTATATAAATTATATAAATTTCATTTCGTTCGGAGGGGCGGTAAAATTTTTTCGGGGGGGGGGGGGGCGTTGCCCCCCCCGAAGAGATGCCTGGAAGAAACTCTGACAGCCACGCAAAGGTTTCTGTCATAGGCTAACATTTGTTTACATATTGGAGTGGGGACGCCCAACGGAAATATGTGATTTAGCGCCCCTAGAGCTTGCATAAGCGGATGAGGTTACTACTTGAAATCACCGGCGACAGTGTCATCCTGAGCGCATCACATATGAGCAGGTTGGCCCCCACATCCAGTCGTTTAAAAGTTCCGACAACACTAGGAATAAGTCTCGCTACTACACTCGCTGACTAAATCTAATCAAGTGTTGCACCAATGTTTCTTCCAGACTGCCGGAAGAAACAATATGTCGCGCCCATCCCCTGTGCAGTAATGTAACCAGTGTTTCTTCCAGACTTTTTTCTCCGGGGGGGCACTTGAAATTTTCGGGGAGGGGGCGGTAGACTTTCTTCGGGGGGGGGGGGGGCGGACGCTGTTAAAAGTATATATTTTCTATATAAAGTATAGAAATTTCATTTCGTTCGGGGGGGAGGGGGTGGTAAAAAAAATTTCGGGGGGGGGGGGGGGCTTCGCCCCCCCCCCCCCGAAGAGATGCCTGAAAGAAACTCTGAATGTAACCGGTAGCTCCCAAAAGCCCCGTGACTCCCCTGACACCTGGGCCGTCGCCGAGGGACTTACAGCATGCCTTGGCGTGTCTAGTTGGTAGAAATGAACTGCCGAAATTGTTAATATTTAATTCAACTTCTGGTAAACAGGGCACACGTCTAAAAAATACACGGTTGTTAACGTTTTGATAAAAGCCTCTTAATAAATCATCGTCAGTTTAGTGTGTTGGGCTAGATTTAGAGAGTCGGTGTTTCTCACTTCGAAAACTTAATATATATATATATATATATATATATATATATATATATATATATATATATATATATATATATATATATATATATATATAGGGGCCCAAAAAAAATTCTGCGGGGGGGCCTTTTTTTTCTAGTTCCGCCACTGCATGGGAAAAGTTTATTTTGTGCACAACTCCAGTGTACAGAAAACATAACAGAAGACACTCAGATGTCAGCTCTTGTCAACATGTCAGTCTATAGGATCAGTGAATCTGAAGGGAAGATTTTGTTGGCGTCTATTTCAGGATCTGATTCAAAGGTTCGCGATTATAAAATATCTGGGATATTATCTGAGGGCAAACTATCCAAACATCACGGAGAACTGGTCTTGTCTTTTTCCAATACTTCAGCATGTAATTTACACCAGTATAAATGTCAAGTATATTTTACCAATAAGACAGGAGACACTGGAATGCTAGAGAATAGAACAACGTCTTATGAAAGAGAGAAAATCAAGAAATCTGTTTTGTTGATGAATTTGAAAGCTCAAACTTTGAACTATGTGAAATCTGTGGACACAATGGCAGATTTTCTGAAATCATTTGAAGATCCAGAAAAACTTAAAGGTGCAGACGTGTCAATGTCCTTACAGATGTCACATTCTGGTAGAGATGGGTACAGTGACGACACGGCTCAGATTCCATCATCTACAGAGTTAAACAACAGTAACAAACACATCAGCTCTACTAATGCTATAGACGTGCTTGATGCTAAGATAAATAACATCACAGAACACATGCAAACAGTGAATGACAGATTTGGAGCTATAGACGTAAAACTCAACGAGGCCATTTCAGGGAACAACCAAATAAACAGCATGATAGAAGCTTTAAACACAACTGTACAAGAGATGAAAAACAACTACAACGTCAATCCTGTGTTGTCACGGATTTCACTTCAGGTAAATGTTTTATTTCGACATAAATATTATGTGAATTAGCACTGTTAAGTGTTTAAAGTAGAATTAAATCAAGCAACATACATTATACAAATTGTTTAGAATAATTAAATACGACAATATGTGCGTGTACTAAAGACAGAAAATAAATCAGTATGCATTTATAAAACATACATTTTAAGGCAGTCTTTGGAGATACGCTTTTTTGTTTCTAGTCATGTGTTAAAACAAACATCTTTCTATTTATAAACAGTGCAAAAAGAACGACAAAACTGACGTACCAGAACGAACGACCGTCAGACTTGGTCAAGATAAATTGGCTTTGTGCGACACAAAAACTGACGGTGGAGGTTGGATCATTTTTCAGGTTGGAAAATTTAGTACGTTAAAATATTGATCTTGTATTGATTAGATCTGTCTCTATTTAGGGTAAAATAGTGTATAAATATCTTGCAAAATATACTATTTTAGAGGCGTGTTTTGGGTGACGTGAATTTTACGAGAGATTGGAACGCCTATAAACATGGATTTGGTTCAATGATTGGAGATTTCTGGCTTGGGAATGACTGGATCTCTAACCTGACTTTGATGGTGAGTTTAGAAAAACATTATCTGAACATACAGGCTAAAGCCGTGTTTAAAAAGTTAAACATGTTATATCTATTCTACATTACAGGGATACAATGAACTGAGAATCGACATGACTCATAGGGGTAAAAAGTACTACGCCCATTACGACTATTTCAAGGTAGAAAACGAAGCAGCGTCGTATAAAATATACATGTCGTCATTCAGTGGAAACGTTAGAGACCAACTAAATTATCATCATGGTATGAAGTTTTCTACCATCGACAGGGACAATGATCGATCCAGCGCAGATTTTGCTGGAGAATGTAAAGGTGGTTGGTGGTATAACGCCTGTACACATTCAGCTTTAAATGGTGCCTGGGGTAAAACAGACATTACTACAGGGATATACTGGTCTAGCATATCAAGCGATGGTTCTATTGCTGACTCAGTTGAGATGAAAGTACGTCAAGTGTAAACAAAGTATCTGAAGATGTTTTAAATACAGTTATAGCTTTAAGTTGGTGTAACAGACCTATTTTTATGAGACAAATCTATTCACTCCACTGCTCTTCTTAAAGTGTGAAGGGTCTCTGTTCTGTAACTGAAGATTTTAAAGTAACCTATTTCTAATTTTTGAAATTAATTCTTTTAATTAGTATGGAGTTTTTGTATGTTCATTTTTATAACTACACAAAACAGCATCTGAATGACTGACAGTTACAATAGAGAAAATATACACAATTACAGTTAAATAGTTTATTGTCTATTCTTTCCTCAATAAAACAACGTTTTGCAGCTGTGCCTTAATGGGTACATTTTTGTTGCATAAAGTATTGCTTCACTTTTTAAAAAATCTATATTATCCAATTGCTTTATTAGAAGTTTTTTTTTTTTGAGGTCATACATAAACGTAACAATTTAATATGGATGGGCTTGAGCGAGGCACCAAGCGTTAGACTAGACGACGGGAAGGGGTTGAGAAGGTTTGAAGACACATGTAAGATTTCCAAATCACAAGTTTAAATATATGACATTTAACACACTATAAATCATCCAGGCATAGTATCAAAAGACAGAAAGAAGAGAACAGGTTTAAATGAGTAAAACTCGAAATTTAAACACAACCACGGTAAGACGCAATTAGTATACATCGACGGTATGAAGAAAACAGGAACAAACTGGCATTAAGAACAACTTACAACATAAAAGCATACCGTTTAAATACAAATTAGTTGTAAAATAGTTTAACGTGATTTAGAAATATTACAAATATAGCAGAGTTCAATACAATGACGGACATTAAAAACCGAAGAAGCTTCTCTCAATTCCACATGTATAATAATCATAATTGAAATCAATATATAGACAAAGTAATTTTGTGCACACTACATACACACTATATTTAAGTCTAACGCCAAAATAACATCACTGACGCCTACTGTCATGCAATATGTCATTGTTAATTCTAATAAAAACAATTAGTGAGCACACTTTCTACATTGATCTCCTTATTAAATAAAAGCGTGCTATGATCATTTATTCTAAATAAAACTTATTTTTATCAACATCAAAACAATTAATACACAGCGCCGAAAGATAGTCGAGTATGGGGAAACAAAAGCACATATAAATATACGGTGTTGTTGGAATATACTATAATGAAAACAAATGTTAAATGATTCAGTAGAGAATTGGTTTAATAAAGATTCACCACATTATTTCTATAAGAGGGCCAAGTTGTGGATTAGTTTGACGAACTTACAAAATGCGTATCTTGCAAAAAAATATTAAATTCTTACTGACTTTATAGTCTTCCTATATAGTTTGAAGTGTCTCTTTCAGACCTTTTTTCACCGGGGGGGGGGGTGAAATACTTGATATTTTAAGGGGGGGGGGCGGTGGGGACGGGGACTAAATTTCGTAGGGGGGGGGGGGGCGGACACTGGTAAAAGTATATGTTTTCTATGCAAATTCCATTTCGTTCGTGAAGTGGGGGTTGGTAGACTTTCTTCGGGGAGGGGGGGGGGGGCGCATCTGCATCGAAGAGATTCCTGGAAGAAACACTTGTAGCTTGTGAGAGATCATACTCTAAAATGAAAAACTTTAAGAATCACTTACGGAGCTCATTATCTTCAAAACATTAAAGCTTTCATGCTTATATAAATAGAAACCGACATTTTGAGTGAATTTAATGATGGCACAATTATAGACAATGTATCCAAAATTATGCCCCACTTAATGAAGTTGATTATAGCAGTTCATTACTATTACAACGTGTCCTGATATTTTGGTTTGTAATTTCAATGAATACTTGTATGAATGTCCAATTAAGAGTAAAACCTTCGATTTATCGTTTTTGTTATTAATGCAGATCTACAGTACAATTTTTAAAACACAAGTGGCTTTTTTTGGGAAAAATGCACAATAAAAATGTTCTACCTGGAGTTGAAGAGGGAAGGGGGGGGGGGTTCTAAATTAATAATAAAAATAATTAATATGTATGTTTTTGTAAAACAAAAATTTCATTTTCCAAATTAACTTCCTATAGCATAAACAAAATCATAGAAAATGTATTATCCTTCAAAAAAAATTTTTTAAAGCGTACAAATTACTTCCCTTTGTTCATTTAGTACCAATTACTTTCCTTGATAGATGAAAAAACAATTCTTTTTTTTTAAAACAACATAACATTGGGGGGGGGATACTTTTTAGTTGTTTTGGTGTTGAAAAAATATAATTATTTAATAAGCATGGATTGATAAAGTGCAATGTGGTAGGTAAAACATGGATATTTTAAATATTGCCTTTTTATTTTATACACTGAACGTTCTGTTTATTAATATTATTTTTAATCAATAACAGTTTAGAAGCCACTCCTAAATGTCCTCTATGTTTACTGCTATCTATCCGCGCTAAGTGTATTATAGAGGTTCACTAAATTTAATCAGGCGCGTCCGCCAGCGCCACGACAGAGTGTGATTTGACGCTAAGGTACATACTTTCGTTACAGTGAGTGCGATACTCTGTGGTAAAAAATGGGATATATATATATATATATATATATATATATATATATATATATATATATATATATATATATATATATATATATATATATATATATATATATATATATATATATATATATATATATATATATATATATGGGGCGCCAAATTGAAAGTTCGACCAGGGAGCCAGGATGGGTCGCTACCCTTCTGTACTTAATATTATAACAAATAATAAATCTACGGACAGATTATAAGGATATAATGTATGGTTAATACTAAACACTCCATGATAGTTTTTTGTCTTGTCTAAAACATAAGAGAAACTTGGTCATCAATAGCGGTCAGCCATAGCGACTAGCTCTACCACACCTTACAGCACAAATTACGTCTACATCCTTCAAAGGCTAACATTTAACTGTCCCATGTCTCTAGCCCTCACCACTCAGCCTGAGGTCCATACCCTAGCTTACCCATGAATACAGAAGGGTATCTCGTTACATGTTTCCTGAAAATTACATCCCAATTCAGTTATAACACACCAACTGAGTTTGTTGTTAACTATCCTTTTTTTTGTTTAGGGCAATCAATGGTTTGTGATCTGTGATAAAAATAAATTTCCGCCCTAATAAGTATTTCTCTAGTTAGGTCATTGACCACACATTGGCAAGACATTCTTTTTCCACGGAAGAGTTTCTCTGTTTTATTCAGTGACCTAGTTAGATAAAACTACGTTGTCTATTCTCTGCATTAAACATGCTCCTTGTCCCAAATTTGAAGCATCTGTTACGAGTGTTAATGTTTTGACAAAGTTATGTGCAGTCAGTGTTATCTCGTGTTAAACCTTCGACTTCTTTCTTTGTCTTAGGGATCTGCATATTAAGAATTTTATCCTTGTTCAATTCAGTAGGTCAAATCTGACCTTTGCCTAATTTGAATCCCAGGAAACCCATTTCTTCATTAGCTAATTTCAAATTTTTAGGTGCAATAGTTGCGCCATGTGTAAATGTGTATTGATGTGTTTAGTATGAATACATGTATCATCTGCAAAATGCACAGCATTTTTTACATTCGCCAGCATCGTCCTCATAAATCTCGAGAAGGTTGCTGTTGACTTTACTAGGCCAAAAGGCATCACATTCCACCCAAATACGCCTTCTTCAGTTGTAAACGCCTTACATTGTTTAGATTCTTCCTCCATCTATTTTTGCCAGAAACATCTGTGTCCAAATGAGTGAAAGTTGTTGAATTGCCTATCTCTTCAAACAGTTCTCTGGTTTCCCGTAATGGTTCTGCGTCTTTTTTTATATTCAGTATTTTATAGTCACAGTAAATTCTTAAATTTTCATTCTTTTGTTATATCGCCATGGTCGAAGTTACAGATGTGTTTGAACGTTGTATATGTTAGTTTTGACCAAATGATCTCATTCTTAATTTACAAATTCACTTCCGATGGCCAGGTATTCAACTATCACAGGGTCTCCAAACTAAGGCCCTCTCATCCGCCTCGCGGAGATCTTTTTGTCGGTAAAAAATGTTTGTTTGAAGTGGCTGTGAAACTTTGCCCAGGAAATTCAAAACAATTTAAAAGTGTAGCTTTGGGTGCAATGGTGAAAACATTGTGACTCAAATAGCGAACAATGCAAGGATGTTTCGTCATTTTTCAATTGCAATGGATGAGTCGCTGAAATTTAGATATATTTCTATATAATTTATATTTATATAGATCTATGTTCTTCGGTGGGAATTGGGGGGGGCGGAGGGGGTATATGTTCTTCGGTGGGGAGGGGGGGGGGCTCCGCCACCCACAAAGAGATGCCTGGAAGGAACTGGCCCCCGAACTGATATTTGATAGTTAATGCGGCCCTCGGGCTGAAAAGTTTGGAGACCTCTGAACTATCACACAC
The DNA here is from genome assembly GCF_028476545.2 of Physella acuta. Lineage (NCBI taxonomy): Eukaryota > Metazoa > Mollusca > Gastropoda > Physidae > Physella > Physella acuta. The sequence continues at coordinate 116,871 of NW_026731562.1, forward strand.
CTTTCACTCCAAATACAATTCACAATAATACAGTCTTTTACAAGCACAGCATAACTAACTATGGTATGTTTTACGGAGTTGAAAAAAAAATCTATGACAATCAATAAAACAATGTCAAAATCGACTAAAATCATTACATTATAAGTGAACCACGAATGCTATAAGACTAATTATTTTAGCCTACACATCAACTTTTCTTGAGAACTTATCGTATGTAAAAGTACTGTAAAACTGGTCTTTGCTGTATAGCACATTCATCTCATTGCTTTCATCTTCATCGCCAACGACATAGCACAAATAGCTGAACAATATTATTCATTAGTGAGTACAAATTAGCAATGCTAGATATATTTTACACATAATATAAACACAAGTATGAATTAATCTATTTTGTAGTGTTACAATAAAAGTTTATTTGATTTTTGGAGGAATAAAGAAAAATTGAAAAAAAACTGTTCATATACACATGACTATGTAGTTTTATTAAGCTTAGCAGAATTCACAATGGCAGTTTCTGGATTCGTATTAAAATTAGTACCATTTTTTTCAAAAAATGCGTACAGTAATTTTCCTGGTCAGATTTTAGCGTATCCTAATGTAACATTTTATTTCTCACGCACTCTAAGTGTGTTATTCATTTTTTCACACTGTGCGAATAAAATATCTCACGGATAACGCTTCTGTGAGGACTGTAGATTTCCACCCTTTTAACCTTGACGTTCTTGACGAGCTTTTTTTTAGTTCGCAACGTCTGTTTGTTTTTACAAGCTTTTATTTAGCATGCAACGTCTGCTGTTTGTTTGTGGGTTTTTAGCAAATTTTGTAATTCAATTTTGACCCACTTCTAATGCAACGATTTCGTTCAAACTTTAAAGATATGTTACACTTCGCTGACAATACAAGTCTTAGTTCTTAATTTAATAAGATGTTTAATTATTCATTAAAAATTAATCAAACTTTTTCGAAAATAAGGAGAGACAACAAAATTAAATCACTCAATAGCTTATTATATTCAATAACACGAGGGGGGCTAACAAGCTAGGCGCTATCATCCGACCAGTCTGGTAAGCTGTGGCTTACGCCGGCTCGAATCTGTGAATGCTATTAGGAGTAGATAATACAGTTTTTAAACTCAGAGGAAATAACAAGATCTGCTTGATCGTTTTGGTGTCGTCTGTAAACTGTCGTCACGGACGGCTGCTTTACACGACGGGGAGGGAGGGGGGTAGTATTTCAAGATCTACTGATTGTGTTTTACAGCCAATATTTTAAGTCACAGCATTGGTAATGACGAATTAATAAATTATTAATAACTGAAAAAAAAGAAAATATTGTTAGAAAACTTTCTTATAGCAAGCTTTTAAATGTACTGAAAATAAGATAATACAAACTAAATTGCTTTGTTTAATAAAAGCTTTTGTCGCAGAAATATATTAAAGATCTCAGGGCATTTAAAAGTTGGCTATTAGAATTTTTAATTTTTTTTGTTAACATGTCTTATCAGCCGCTGCGTGAGAAGGTCAAAGCAAGAAAGTTGTCAAGAAAAAATCTCAAAACGGAAAATAAACTGTATCGTGGGAAAATATAAGAAAATTCAACATGTAGGCATACACACATACACACACATATACACACACACGCACACACGCACGCACGCACGCACACACACACGCGCGCACGCGCACACACACATACACATACATAAACACACATATATATGTGTATATATATATATATATATATATATATATATATATATATATATATATATATATATATATATATATATATATATATAACCCTCACTCAGTGGGGAGGCTTTTACCCACTGAGGTGTTGTGGTTTAAGACGGGCTGACCCTGAGATTAAGTACACACCGACGCCGACAGTTGTTGTCAAGTACTCGTTTATTTATAGCATCGAGCCATGACGGCGATGCAACACAAAACGAACTAGCCAAGATAGACCAAAAGATCCAAACAATCCAAAAGACCAAAAGATCAAAAGATCAAAAGATCAAAATAGAAACAGAAACTGTAGCCCTAAAACAAATGTAAAATAAAAAAGTTACATTCAGGACAACACCACGTGTAAGCTACAATATACACGGGTACAATAAATTATGTTTTCGGCCAGTACACAGTACTGCCAACAAGTACCAATAAGTAGTACTACAAAATAAATACTTAATTTAATACATCACCCTAACTAGTGTGCACATGCAGCACTAGCAGGAATACATAAGTATTTAAACAACATAATTTATATATCTACACTACCTTCATTAGGTCTACATCTTGGTCCACAGACAGCAGCCTTGCGTGTGCGACACGACTAGGCACATGTCACATGACATGGAACACAGGTAATTTCGCTCACAAAAGCATAAAAAAACGTCAACAGTTCAGTTGCAGTCCCACAGGGGCCGCAACCCAATGAATAAAAACTTCATAGTTTTATCCCCCTTTTGCTGGTAACCATATGTGTTACACAGCCCCCCTCACAAATAAATGTACAATGGAATTCACATTTACATTTACATTTACACTCATACATAATAGTACTTAAAAAAAAAGTTCAGTACACTAGTACACAGACATTAAGTCCTTTCAACTCAAATAGATTATTCCCGGCAAACCGGTAGAGGCTCCAGTGCAGGTACTGGTCACCACTTGATGCGCCAGGTTGAGTCGCTCGACGGGTCGTCGTTGACGGGTTGACCTCCGCAGCTCCGCTGGTGGTTCTGGGTTGATCCAAGAGTCATCCTCGTTCGATGCCTCGTCCCTCGCATTCACCTCATTCAGATGTGGGGCTGGCCTGACCATCTCCTTTTCTTGTCCGTCCCGGGCGACAACCTCTGGCACGAAAGGCGTTGCCTCCGGCCGAAGTCCAGTTGGGACCACTACCTTGATTGTCAGTTCCTCACCTTCATCTGCCTCACTGGTTGGGATGATCTCTCTCCGTCGCTCCCCCTCCGCCACAGTGGGTTCAGCACTCGACATTGTATAGTCGGGTCGCTGCCAACCACGGCGGCGTCCACCACGTCGTCGGCCTCTCCTCCGGCGGCGTCTCCGACCTCTGCTTGTGTCATGTCTGTCTCCCAAGCGACGATCTTGCTCGCGCTGAGACTGACCTTCATAGTGTGGCTGTCTACCCTTCTCACGCGCACCCTCCGGCTGCAACCCTCCTCCACGGTGGAACACCCGACAGCCGTACCTCCTGCCGCTAGGCGAGGTAACCTGAGCTGTGGTTGCTCGACACTGTGATGATCTCGGTGGCGTAAACTTGGGCTGGGAGCTTGGCAGAACACGCATCAGCATCCGCTCCCCGACGCTGATGGACTGGCGTTTCCCTGCTGCTGACCCCGTTGCCTAGCTGCTTTTCTCGGACAGTCGCGGACGAAGTGCTTCGTGGACCCGCACCCGTAACAAGCTCCTCTGGAGGGCTGTTGTTTCCTGGCTAGGATATCTGCCACCTTCTCCGCCAGACGGTCGAGTTGTTCCTCCGTGAGCATCAGCGGCGGCGTCGTCTCCTGGCAACCAGCTACCGTTACTGCGTCGACCTTCTGCGCCAGACGGTCGAGTTGCTCCTCCGTGAGCATCAGCGGCGGCGTCGTCTATTGGTGAACAGCTGCCGTTACTGCGTCGACCTGGATAGTCCTGTTAGCTGCTGCCGTGGCTACGACTGGGGACTCAGCTGTCCCGTCCAGCCTTTTAACAGCTTTCAGAACGTCCTCCACCTTCGGACTGGCTTCCCCTGCGAAACCAAATGTGCCGCGAAGTTCGAGCGCCAGAAGAGGTGAAACCCCCTTGCAGAAAGTGTGATACACCTTCTTCTGGGCATCGGCCTCAGTAAAGATACGCTGCTGGTTTAGCTTCGTCATCTCTGACCACAGTCGGCAGAGAAATTCCGACGCTGACTCCCTTGGATGTGGAGTGAGTCGGTTGAACTGCAGATACCTGTCTTCGGCACATCTGGTGTCGCCAAAAGTGCTTTGTAGGAGGCATAGCACTTCCTCTGGACTCGCAGCTTGCTTCACCCGCTCATAGGCAATCCCTCTCAGGCTGCCTAAAACGGGTGGCAACGGGTTCGGAACGCTGGTGTTCCGCAGCAAACACTGTACTTGAGTTTCCCATTCCGGGAAATTCACCTCCCCTCCTCCAGTGGGTGGAAGGCCGGTGAACACACTCAGCTTGCTGTGTGCTGGAGCACATACCTCCACCTTCACGGGCCGCTGCGCATCTGCCTGCATCGCCGCCATCTTAGCCGTCAACTTGGCCAGCTCCTCCGTCAACTTCTCCAACGTCGGGTCGCTGTGTTCCATCCTACCTCCCAAGGTCAAGCCCCACGTTGGGCGCCAAATGTAACCCTCACTCAGTGGGGAGGCTTTTACCCACTGAGGTGTTGTGGTTTAAGACGGGCTGACCCTGAGATTAAGTACACACCGACGCCGACAGTTGTTGTCAAGTACTCGTTTATTTATAGCATCGAGCCATGACGGCGATGCAACACAAAACGAACTAGCCAAGATAGACCAAAAGATTCAAACAATCCAAAAGACCAAAAGATCAAAAGATCAAAAGATCAAAATAGAAACAGAAACTGTAGCCCTAAAACAAATGTAAAATAAAAAAGTTACATTCAGGACAACACCACGTGTAAGCTACAATATACACGGGTACAATAAATTATGTTTTCGGCCAGTACACAGTACTGCCAACAAGTACCAATAAGTAGTACTACAAAATAAATACTTAATTTAATACATCACCCTAACTAGTGTGCACATGCAGCACTAGCAGGAATACATAAGTATTTAAACAACATAATTTATATATCTACACTACCTTCATTAGGTCTACATCTTGGTCCACAGACAGCAGCCTTGCGTGTGCGACACGACTAGGCACATGTCACATGACATGGAACACAGGTAATTTCGCTCACAAAAGCATAAAAAAACGTCAACAGTTCAGTTGCAGTCCCACAGGGGCCGCAACCCAATGAATAAAAACTTCATAGTTTTATCCCCCTTTTGCTGGTAACCATATGTGTTACACACACATATATATATATATATATATATATATATATATATATATATATATATATATATATATATATATATATATATATATATATATATATATAAATATATATATATACCAATTGTAGTTCATTACATATTCATCTTGCTCCAAACAACAGTACATACATTATGTTAGTTAAAAGTAGCATTTGTTTTAAGCCATGTCATTGGTTGAATTATCGGAAGTGTGATTTTTGGGTGGCGGTAGTGCTTGTTGTTGACAACGGTAGAGGAAATAAGCAAAGAGCTTTTATCCTGTCACGGACTGTTTAGGAAATAGACACTGTGCTTATTTTTTTGCTTTAAGTCCGTAGAACATACCTGAGTCAACCAGAGTTTCTTCCAGGCATCTCTTCGGGGGGGGCTTAGCCCCCCCCCCCCCCCCGAAAATTTTTACCGCCCCCCCCCCCCCCGAACGAAATGAAATTTATATAATTTATATAGAAAATATATACTTTTAACAGTGTCCGCCCCCCCCCCCCCCGAAGAAAATTTACCGCCCCCCCCCCCGAAGATTTCAAGTGCCCCCCCCCCCCCCCCCCCGGAGAAAAAAGTCTGGAAGAAACACTGGAGTCCACCCAGCTCTCACATAAAGGAAAGTAATGGTAGCTGGTCATAATGCTGACCACACAATTACTCCATATGCCGAGGTCACGGAAACAGCTGGTCCACCTCACTTTCTCATGGGGCAGATGAAGTAGAGTTCGTCTGATTCAGAGACCTCGGAATATGAAGTGACAGTGTGGTCAACACAATGCATAGCCGCCTTTGTTACCTAACGTAAATTTACGTCTGAGGATTCAGGGACGTTCCAGTGTTTCGAAATCGAGACTCTTAGGTAGGCCGTCTTTACCGCTATGCCACGCGGTTCCATAACCATAACTTTTAATACCAAACACCACTAACGCTAACGAAATATAATGCTTTTAAAAAACAGTTCTAATCAGTTCCGAACTCGAAATCTACATGATAGCCGCCGAGCTCTCGATAATGCAACGTAGCGATTAAAAAACTTCTTAAATTAACACTATGCGGAGGGAAAAAAAACATCCGTTCAACAATACTAAAAATATATATGCCTATAAATAGAAGCTTGGAGAACCCCCGTTTTGAGCCTATACTCACTTTGTTATCGCCGCCTCACGCTTAGACGGAATAAACACTACCTTGGGTGGTACTTAGTCGGGGTAATTTAGGTCGTAGCCTATTTGTCGGTGGTCTTTTATTTCTTGCATCATTGAGAAGAGTGAATGATTACCGTTTTACTGCAAAATGGCAAAATAATTTGCTTTGTTATTGCTGCGATATCAAAATACATAATTTAATGAAGCTAAATATTTCAATAAATGTATGTGAAGTGAATTGTTTCAAGAAATTTTAATACGGGTTTCCATACTTTTTTCTTCAGCTCAAATTATTTTTATCACTTACCATTTTTCCATTACGGAGTAGAAAAAAACCCAAAGAATCTTAGATTGTCCTAGATTTACTGACACAAGATATGAGAAACACTGCTGGAACAATTTTTTTTACAATTGCTGAAACATATTTTCACACGGGAACGTGGAGACGAGATCCAACATGTGTTTTCAATCAAAATATTTCTCTTATTTTACGTGTTGTGAGGTCTTGTGTATAAATGGCAGTGTCATTTTTACCACTAGACAGTTGTAGCTGTTTACAGAACTCTCTGGTTTGTGGGAACACAGAAACTACACAGCTCTACAATGTCGGCTGTGTTTGTGACGGTTCTTGTGGTTCTTAATGCAATGTTAACCTGTGGTGAGTACATTTTTGTGGTACGTGTAGATAAAACCAGAGGTTGTCTGTCCACATGTGGTTTGTTTTGTCAGAGGGTGGTTTGACTCTCAGTCATTATTAGGTAGTAGTAACAGTGGTGTAGCTAGGTCTGGAATTTTTGACGCGTGTGAGGGAGGGGTGTGGGGGTGGGGGTCAATGTAGACTTCCACATGCGGAACTAAACCATAATAATTTAATTTTTTTTTAAAATACATATAAAATATAGATTATAAATTAAATCAGCAGTTCTTGTGGTAAACGTATAAAAAAAGTAGCTGTATTCTACCGCCTGCGTAAGAAAAAAAATGTACATATTTAAATAACATCGCGTGTATAACGTGTTCGCTTGGTCACGTGTGTAGGGCTAACAGCCAGCGCGACCACAAAAACGGGGAGAGGCGGTTTGTTAAGGAAACACGTGCAGCGTAAAGTTGAGTAAAAGTAATATAATGACGTCTCGTTAATTACTTGTATTTACATGAGCGATAAAGTCGTTGATTGCAAGACAGACACAAATGACAGTAAAAAGTTTGGTCTACGGCATCTTCAATTAAAAAATTGATGACTGCTTGCAATCTCTGACTCTTTATGAAAAAATGGTGAGTAAAAAAAGCCTTTAAATCGAGAGGCAAATTCAAATGTATTCAAATTCAAATTTATTCAAAAAACTGTTACAATTGTAGGCACGAAGGCCTTTTAAAAAAATGCAGGGTACACATCGTCCATGCGCAATCTCTCTTTCAATAAAAACAATTTTAGATAGTCTTAGCACATTCACCAGGTAGGTTAACACGCCGTAGACTTACGGACATCTTGGACAAGGCGTAGTAATAGATGTTACCGAAAATATAAAATCCATATATTGCATTATCAGTTAATCTACACATTGCATGTGAAAGAATTAATAATTTTGCAATATTTATGTCAATGACACAAATCCGTGAAAGAAATATTAATTGATTTTAGCCATATATCACACAACATTTAATAAAATAGATAAATAACCCATCTAACATATCACAAATCATGAATAACAAATCAGTAAAAAAAAAAAGAAAAGTAAGAACAACGACACAAGGCTAAATTACTTAATTACTATCAAATGAACAAATATTGTTCTTTTGGTATCACACACACACACACACACACACACGCGCGCGCTCGCGCACACGCACGCACGCACACACAGACACTCACACACGCACTCATACACGCTCACACACTCGCTCCGGCTCTGAGTAGTAAGTAAAGTTCACTAGTAGTCTAGTGCTCTACCATCCCCACTTAGTCATTGATTATGCTGAATTAAAGCAGGAGTGTATTCTAGAGTAAGTCTTTATCAACTAATCTTATGATTTCTTTCTTCCTTGATTACAGACTACACTTACTATAGTATATTGCTAGAGATACATTTATTTATGTCTCTTTGGAACTTATACATACATTGCTTCCTTATGCTAAGAGAAGGGTGGGGGGAGGGCGTTTTAATTTGTGTTCGCCTATCAAACGACTGGTGGTTAATATGGTAGAAATTGTCTCACGCACACAAATCATTAGTACATCAGCCACAACTTCTCTTTCCGTTGGAGTTTTGATTCTATGCGAGAGGCCGGTGTATCTAACAGCACCAGATCTTAACCTATTGTTGTAGAGATCATTGCCTCTACACACCAGTGGTAACATGGGGGGAGGTGACCACCATGCTGCCAGATCCCGCAATGTGGGGGTAGAGGGGGGTTAGGCCGTTTGGGAGGCATAAAGTCGACCATAATTATCTTTTAAAAACATAAAATACTGTAGCTGCGGTACTATTTTAAAGTCAATATACCAAGCTGTTCCGAAAATATTAAAAACCACTACACAAACTATAGTGTAAAATATAGGCAAAATTTCAAATTTGAGTGAATTCCGTGATTCGATAATCCCCTTTGGCAGCTAATTAGGGTCGTGCAACACGTGAAAACATTGGCATTATTACAGTTTAACCGGACCTTCAAAGTTTCCTATGGCGGGAATGGGGCAGGGGTGGGGACCAAATAGTGAGCTCGAAAATTGTCGTCAAATTTATGTATATAAAAAATTATTTATAATTGTATTTCATTTTCTCATTCTATTGTCAAGGCCGAGTTCTCTTTCTCCTACAACCAATCACACGCTTTCGCCGTCAAAAATCTTTTTAAAAAAACAAATCAAAATCCATTGCTCAAGAACCCACTAGATATGTAGTTTGCTTTCATGATGTTTTGGTATGTCGCGTTGATCATGGGCCCGAAATCCGTTGCACATTCTTCAATGGGAAACTCTGGGTGGCAAACCGCACGGCCTTACTGCCGGGCGCCGCCCTCAGAAATAAAATAAAATTTAATGGCAGAAACATCTCCAAAGTCAGAGTTTCTTTCAGGAAAAATGTCTTTGAAAAAAACACTCTTCCTTTGGCATATTCTTAACGATTTACAAAAGTTTCTTGGCGATTGGATGAAAACCAAAATCTTATAGTGTTAATAGCGTCATATTGATTAAAGATTAATTAGATCAACATTAAAGTAAAGATATAGTGATAATATTAAGAATTTGCCCTGTTCGACCCTCCCCCCCCCCCCCTCAAACACACTGAATCCCACTAATTGTAAAGTAAGAAAGGACTTGGGGCTTTTTTGGTACTTTTAGAAAAGAAACGAAATATTCATTTTATGTTTAAACTTATTTATATAAAAGAAATATTAAAATTCTAACGTAAAAAAAATATTTTTTTTAAAAGGAAAAGGGCCCCTAAATGCCTCGGGCCCCTATGCCTTGCTTACGCTATCTTTACGGTAGCTACGCCACTGGTTTTATGCTAACTTTTCAAAAGTAGAAGGACTTCAGATCTTATGCAATGCAATAGTATTTATAAAACATAATTATAAAATTTGAAAAACACAAAGCGACACGGCTGTGACTTCAGCTTATGAAAGGTTAGTGCGTTTAGTTTTATTTCACTAAGCTTCACATCCGAAATCTTGAGTACTGTACACATAAACGTGACGTCCTTTATGGATGACACTCGAAACCAACAGATTGTTGTTTTTTTTTAATATTTAAACTGAAGTACAATGATTTTCAACAACATTTAACAAGAAATGTTTTTATTGTGTTTGAATAATGAAGTAACTTTGTAATCGGGTGTTTGCGAGCTCGACTGCTAACAGGAAAATGACGCGGACGGTTCCCGGACTGGTGACTTTAAGGCATCACATAATCTCACTGATGAGTACAATAAAATTAATTAATTGAACGCATAAGATATTAAGTATTTAATTTTGTCTACTGTTTTCTAGGCCTTAAAGTTGATATGACCAGAGAACACTTTTTCCATGGGAAAAGTTTATTTTGTGCACAACTCCAGTGTACAGAAAACATAACAGAAGACACTCAGATGTCAGCTCTTGTCAACATGTCAGTCTATAGGATCAGTGAACCAGAAGGGAAGATTTTGTTGGCGTCTATTTCAGGATCTGATTCAAAGGTTCGCGATTATAAAATATCTGGGGTATTATCTGAGGGCAAACTATCCAAACATCACGGAGAACTGGTCTTGTCTTTCTCCAATACTTCAGCCTGTAATTTACACCAGTATAAATGTCAAGTATATTTTACCAATAAGACAGGAGACACTGGAATGCTAGAGAACAGAACAACGTCTTATGAAAGAGAGAAAATAAAGAAATCTGTTTTGTTGATGAATTTGAAAGCTGAAACTTTGAACTACGTGAAAACTGTGGACACAATGTATGACTTTCTGAAATCGTTTGAAGATCCAGAAAAACTAAAAGATGCAGACGTGTCAATGTCCTTACAGATGTCACATTCTGATAGAGATTGGTACAGTGACGACACGGCTCAGATTCCATCATCTACTGAGTTAAACAACAGTAACAAACACATCAGCTCTAATAATGCTACAGACATGCTTGATGCTAAGATAAATAACATCACACAACAAATGCAAACAGTGAATAACAGACTTAGAGCAATAGACGTGGTTGATGCTAAGATAAATAACATCACACAACAAATGCAAACAGTGAATAACAGACTTAGAGCAATAGACGTGGTTGATGTAAAAATAAATAACATCACACAACAAATGCAAACAGTGGATAACAAACTTAGAGCAATAGACGTGGTTGATGTAAAAATAAATAACATCACACAACAAATGCAAACAGTGAATAACAGACTTAGAGCAATAGACGTGGTTGATGTAAAAATAAATAAAATCACACAACAAATGCAAACAGTGAATGACAAACTTAGAGCAATAGACGTGGTTGATGTTAAGATAAATAACATCACACAACAAATGCAAACAGTGAATGACAAACTTAGAGCAATAGACGTAAAACTCAATGAGGCCATCACAAGGAACAACCAAACAAACCGAATGATAGAAGCTTTAAACACAACTGTACAAGAAAGTAAAAAGACCTACAACATGAATCCTTTGTTGTCACGGACGACACTTCAGGTAATAGTTTTATTTCGACATAAACTAGCACTTTTAAGTGTTTAATGCGAGTTAAATCAACGAATATACACTTTACGAATTGTTTAGAATCATTAAATATGTGCGGGTATAAAGACTTCAAATAATATCAGTCAGTCTTTGATTATAATCTCATTCGTTTCTAGTCATGTGTTAAAACAAACATCTTTCTATTTATAAACAGTGTAAAAAGAACGACAAAACTGATGTACCAGAACGAACGACCGTCAGACTTGGTCAAGATAAATTGGCTTTGTGCGACACAAAAACTGACGGTGGAGGTTGGATCATTTTTCAGGTTGGAAACATTTTTTTTTACCTTAAAGTCTTTATGAAAATGTTTTGATCTTGTATAGATTAGATCTGTCCTATTTTGGGTTAAAAGAGTTTATCAATATCTTGCAAACTATCTTATTTTAGAGACGTGTTTTGGGTGACGTGAATTTTACGAGAGATTGGAACGCCTATAAACATGGATTTGGTTCATTGGTTGGAGATTTCTGGCTTGGGAATGACTGGATCTCTAACCTTACTATGATGGTGAGTTTAGAAAAATATAATCTGTACGCACAGGCCAAAGCCATATTTTAAAAGTTAAATATATTACATGAATTATATATATTACAGGGGTACAATGAACTGAGAATCGACATGACTCGAAAAGGTATAAAGTACTACGCCCATTATGATCATTTCAAGGTAGACAACGAAGCAGCGTCGTATAAAATATACATGTCGTCATTCAGTGGAAACGTTAAAGACAAACTAAGCTATCATCATGCTATGAAGTTTTCTACCTTCGACAGGGACAATGATTGGTTGAGCGAAAATTGTGCTGGAACTTTTAAAGGTGGTTGGTGGTTTAGAGACTGTAGAGAAGCAGCTTTAAATGGCGTCTGGGGTACAGCAGAAACTACTACAGGAATATTCTGGTATGAGCTATCAAGTGATGGTTATATTGTAGACTCAGTTGAGATGAAAGTACGTCAAGTGTAAACAAAGTATCTGAATATGTTTTAAATATAGCTATAGCTTTATGTTTGTGTAGAAGACCTATTTTTATCAGACAAATCTATTCACCCAAACGTTCTTCTTTAATTGTGAAGGGTCTCTGTGTTCTATAACTAAAGATTTCAATGTAAGCAATGAGTTTTTGTGTGTTCATTTTTATAACTACACAAAACAGCATCAAAACACATTATTAGAAGTTTGATTTTAAGAGGTCATCCTTAAACGTAACACTTCTGTATGGAGGGGTTTGGGCGGGGCAACATGCGTTAGACTAGACGACGGGAAAGGTTTGAGAAGCTTTGAAGACACACATGCAAGATTTTACAAACACAGGTATATACATGACATTGAAGACACTACAGCACATAAAGCAGAGTAACAAAATACAGAAAGAAGATAACAGATTTTAAATGAGTAAAACTTGACATTTAAACACAACCTCGGTAAGACTAGACTAGTATACACCAACGGTATGGTGAAAACAGAAAAACACCGACACTATGAAGAAAACAGAATTACACCAACGGTATTAAGAAAACAGAAATACGCCTACCGTTATACAATATTTTGTGGTTGATTCTTCTAAAAACATTAAGTGAACATCGATCACCTTATTAAATATATGCGTGCTTTGATCAGTAAGGGTTGTGCTCAAGAGTATTGTAAAGGTAGCTGATGGTATAACAATTGTGAAAGTGTGAATGTAAAATATGGTGTCTGGGGTAGAAGAGACGGTGCGCAAGGAATAACCTGGGACGACATATCAAGATATGAACACACTTTAGATACCGTTGAAAAGAAAATACGCTTAAAGTGTAAATACCAGCAAATCTGGAAATGTTATAGCTTATTCTGAAGCTTGAATGTACATTATTGTAATATCAAATTTTTTTCAGTCTCTATATTACTACCTGATGTTAATGTTGAATCTAAACGATTCTTTATAACCAAAAACTAAACAGCTTCAATTGTAAACACTTTCTACATTTTGACTGGAACAAGTATTTATAGCCCGGTATTTAGTGGTGCTAATATTTTAAATGTAGTAAGATTTCAATAGGATGTTCTTTATTAGAAAGACAACATCTATTAAATACTGGCAATAGATTTCCACGTCCGACAAGTTGAAAGCATCAGATCTGGACTACAACACAAAACAACACATTTGAGTTCTCCATACACCAGAAAGATAAAGTCAGCGGCACCTTCAGATTGGTCCCTTCTACACTTATTAATTACACAATACTCAAATCACTTAGAACAATGAAAAAACAGAACCTACAATCACTACAATCCCATACACTAACAATCGAAAATTCACCATCTACAATAACAACCCACAATACATCCCACACTACATTAAAATCACTTACGAAGACAGAATAAAGTTTTTAATCGCAATACCAGGCAGACGGCAAGCATGTCAAAAATGCGGGTCTAACATACACTGGACAAACCATTGTCAGGCAACAAACCAATAGCCATCGCAACATAAAGACCCAGCAATAACACAGGCAACAGAGATAGCAATACAGAAGCCACCAGCAAGGACCCCAAACCAATAGACAAACAGTCTCAACATCGATTACAGGGGAAGTACCAGCTGGGAAAACAGCAATAGCAAACACCAGTAAACCACAGTCACAACTAACAACTAACAACTGACAACACTTCAACAAAAAGGAAAAACTGAACACAGCCTTACATCGGAACAAGAGAAAATAACAAAAACACCAAAAATTACTCATTCTGTACCCGATACACCCCCCCCCCCCCCCCAAAAACAGCAGCTCCATAAAAAGGGAAAGTAGATAACCTAAGCATTACCAAATAAAGAGACAAAGATAGAAGCAGATAATATCTTGATACCAAAATTTCTACAGCAATCGAGTAGACACAAAAGACAAGTGAACATAACACCACCTCTAACAAAGACTGACACAAGTAAATCACAGAAGTGAAGAATGGAAAAAAGCCATTTTACCCCAAAACCGCAAACTAAAGTTAACGAAAAGACACCAGGGAAATTACATCAGGCAAGTAGCTCTACCAAAACAACAAAAAAATTAGTCCAAAACCCCATCAAAGAGAATGAGTCAAATGCAGATAATGCGAGAACCAATACACATTAATCGCGGTAATTGAATTTTATAAAAGTACCGTTCACAAACACCTTAAACAATGTAGCCACTGCTATGACGATGTATATACTACAGAATAATTGAAGGACCTCACAAAGACCGCATAACGTATGTCTACACGTGTGCTCTAAAAAAGGACAGCTTACATTTCACCATTACCAAGGCAACTTCCTCTCATTTAGGCGTTTTGTATTAGTTTCCCACCAGTAAAACATATCAACCCATGTTAACCCTATTTTGTCAAAACTCCCTCCGCAAATTTAACCAATTTTTAAATGGTGTTCTTTTAGTAAATGATAAGGGGTCAGCGTGGGCGAGTCGTTAAAGCTCATGCTATTCCGAAACGTCTCGAGTTCAAACCCTCGGGCAGATAAGACTCGCTAGCTGGCGACAGCCACTCTTCTAGAAGAGACAACTCAAAAATCAAACAACTGTTGCCTTGTAGTTTGTTCTTGGTTGGACAAAGGCTATGGAAGCAAATCTAAAAAGAGAGGCAGGCTGAAATCGGAGTCAATGGCGCACAAACAGTTGACACGTATATTTAATTATGTTGAGAGAATTGAGGGGATCCCTTCTAACACTAAAATTAAGAACGAAGAAGAAGTAAATGATATAAACAATAGGAATATGATGTGCCCATCAAAAAATGATAATCTATAAATGGTTTATTATTTTTTGTATGTATTTTTTAATATAAACCTGCTCTTACCGCTCGAACCCCTTTCTCGATTGGGGCGGCGGTAAGAGAGGAACAATATTAAACGTAAAAATACAAAGAAAAAGAGTCATCACCTTATATACGAAATTAATTTAAAATTTAAAATGTTCTTAAATATCAACTACGCTTTTACGAACTTCTTTATGCTTTGATTCTTCAGCATTTATGATAATAATATATTAAATTTTAATTGTAGACAAACTTAGTTTTAATAACAAATTGTATCGAGTTATTATGTTAAATAATAAATAAATATTTGATGTCCACGGCTGCTAAGCCACAGATGTTCACTTTTTGAAATTTTTGAGTTAGCGTCCGTTTCGTTTAAAACGAGTGCATAACTAACTTGTACAAAAATATGAAAGCAAAAACTCAGCTCAATACCGCAATATTTAGGTTTTTAAAAACATGCCACAATGGAAAAACAATGGATGTCCAATGTTTACCCGCGAAAAACCAGAGATGTCCAAGTTATTCCTGCACCAGCCATTGAGAATCAAGGCAAAAACAACACGTGTCCTCAGCTAGAAAAACGAACTGGGATAAAGTGATTTGATATAATTTCCAGTTTGAGTACATTCCTATTAAAAGCTTTCAGCAGAATGGCTAGCATTCTGCAAACCAGAGACACAAAACAACATCATCAGCATGACAAGCGATATGCTTCTGAAATTCACAGAAATACAAATTGTAAAAGATAAAATGCACAAAGAGAGCTGGAAACAACAGTTGAGTCTTATGCCCGGTACTCTAAGATCAAACTTGAAATTATTTAATTACATAATCTAAAAATGTATTTTCTGAAGCCACCATACAGCAGAGGAAGAAGACTATTTAAACAAAAGATCAGTTTTATCTTTTAATATAGCGCCTCTCTCAATAGACCAGTCTTATCATACAAGAGAACAGCCCCTCTCAAAGGACCAGTCTTACCATACAAATGACCAGTCTCTTCCAACATACCATTCTTACTATACAAGAGGCGAGTCACTCTAAACAGACCAGTCTGCCATACAAAAGACCAGCCTCTCTGAACAGAACAGGTCCCTCTTAATAGACTAGTCTTACCTAACAACAGACCAACCTCTCTTAACAGACCAGTGAGGTCTTTCAAGAATTCAATACGACATACCCTGTCATCACCTACTAAGCATACAAAAATACATTGTGATCATAGAAACACGTAATCAAGATATTTAAACGAAAATACAAACACAAACTCAAACGCAACACGCAAACAAACAAAAAAACAAACGCAAACTCAATACATATATAATTAAATTCACAGATGTAAGAGAAATTAAAATTGTATAACTGTTTATTTAATTACAAATAATATTATTAAATATTTATTAAATGTTTACGTCACTCTTTTAAAGTAAATTTGGGTATAGTAAGATAAACAAAATATCATTACTACTTATTTGTGATGCATAATTCTTTAGTGATATTTGTTTTTTAAAATGAAGTGTTATTTTTTCAAAACCTTTATTAGGGCTGAGTCTCCTTAAAATAATCCATGTTTAATATCTTGTCCGCTGAAGGTCTTTTATCTGGTTTAAATTTGAAAACAGTTTTCAACAACATTTTTAGCTCTTCTGATGAATTTTCCGGTAAATCATATTTCGGTTTAACTTTGTTCACAGCTACAACTATTATAACCTGGGCGTTGTTTAATTCAGCAAACGGTGGTTCTTTTGTTGCCATTTCAACCACTGTGCACCCAGTACTCCTGGTAAAAAATGTACATTTAAATTATTCATTGGACAACTGACAACTTAACAATTAAAAAGAAATGATTTAATGCATAGGAATTTAAATTACCATATGTCAGCTTTTTCATCGTACGTTTCATTATTTGGATCCATCACTTCAGGCGCCATCCACTTGTTTGTTCCAACACCATCAGTTTTTGGAGCACTGGACAATGTGATTAGTCGAGAAAGTCCAAAGTCTGCGAGTTTGATATTTTCTTCATCATCAAGAAAAATGTTCGAACCTAGAAAAACAAAATTAATATAACAATAACAATTCAGTTATTGTATTTAAACCTGGTAGTAATAATTTGCACAAAAATACGACTCATACCACGTCATTTATTATTTGTATATGTTATGCGATACATTTTTGTGGAAAAAAACAATGCTGTAAAGACATGTTGATGCCGCCACTGTGTCTATTATCGGGTGCTTAACCAGCCAATATAATAGAATATATATATATATATATATATATATATATATATATATATATATATACTGATCTGCTATTTCTGGCACAGCTTTAATAATTAACCGTAATCTAAATGACAACTTAAACAAACTGTTTAAGTTTAAAACTGTTTATTGAATTAAGTAAAGAATATAACACGCGTTTCTCTTAAAGGTTCACACATCTTTTCCCTGGTGTCTCTTCCCCACCGCAATGATAAGTGACTTAATTGTTGATTTTTATACATATAATCAGTTAAAAATGTAACACGACAAAATGTATTTTTCAGTTTGGTAATCCCCGTTGAGTCAACTAAAAATAAAATTATCTAACAAACGTAAGGGAACTAATTTAGCCTGGCATCATGTGTAAAAGTATAGTTTCATGTTGTTAATTTCAATTCACATTTTATTGATATAATTTTAACACTTTGCATTCTTACCTTTGATATCTCTGTGTATAATCTTAGGTTTACAGTTGTGTAAATATGATAGGCCCTCTAGTATTTGTCTTGTAAAACGTTTTATTTTAACTTCTGTTAGCGGATGATTACAGTGAACAAAATTTCTTAAAGTACCCTAAAAAAATGAAATGTATACTTTGTGTAAGTAGTTGATTAATGTATATACTGTATTGGCATTTTTATAAACGTGCAATATTTCAAACATGCACTTTTATTGAAATAAAAGAAAACATTTATGTGTACATAAAGGTAGCTAATATATTATACTATCTTTCATGAAGTTTACATTTATGTCATGACATCGATATCAATTACTTTAATCTAAACACGGTATTCTTTGTAATACGAAGATATTGCAAATGTATTTCTTTTATAAATCTTTTTATTTTATTATTAAATATTCTTGAACAAATTAAACATATTAGTGACCAAGTAATTGTCGAAACATATCTGAATAAATCCTCACAGGTTTATAATACTTACTTTTTTTAGGCATTCAAATATTAGGTTAAGGTAATTGTCTTCAAAAATAAATCCATAAAATGACACGATTCTTTTATGCTCTATTTTTAATAAAATTTGCAACTCTAAAAGGTTCTGAAGAAGATAAATATTTTCAAAAACATTATTCATATTCTGATAAGCTGTGTTCTAAACAAACACATAGGTATGTTCGTCATTTCAAGTTAACATTAGACTATCAATTTTTATGCTTATTATTTTACAGTTATTGGTAAACTATACAATTTCTAATACTTGATACATACTAAATATGTATAATTCTTTATTGAAAAAATAATGCATGAAAGATTACTAAGTTCTTTCAATGAGTGCCTATTATCTAAAAAGTTTAAAAGATATTGCAACTATGGCAGACACACAAATTCCACTATTATTCAAATTAAAACAACTAAGACTTTTAAAAGTTTTAAAAATTATATTACAGCAAATAGTTAAAATTAATATTTTTTCCCATAAGCCTAAACAAGTAATAATATGAGAAACAGAAACTGAACTAAAATTATTGGAATAAGTTAAACAAGGCATGACGTTTCAACTAACAATAAATCAAGAACAACTACCTCGGCTGCCCTAAATGGTAAAAAAAATTACTTTAAAAATTTTAAACTGAAGTATTGAATCAATATTACGTAAGTAAACGCATTCAAGGCTTGAAACTAAATTACACACTGATTTAACAATTGTGTGACACCGAGAAAGAAAATGTTACGGGATAGTAACCTTTCCAATGGGGGTGGGCTTTTTTTTTCACAGACAGAAATGAAAAATATATATAGAAATGGGTGGGAGGTGGCGCAAAATTGAAAGTCAGACCCGGGCGCCGGAATAGATCGCTACGTCTCTGATTAGATGCACCGGTACTTTCGACAATGCTAATTTAACAGCATATTGAGGGGTCGGCGTGGTCGAGTCGGTAAAGCTCATGGTTGCTAAACCGAAAAGTCTCGAGTTCGAACCCTCGGGCAGATGAGGCTCGTTAGTTGGGGACAGCCACTCTTCTAGGAGAGACAACTCCAAAATTAAACAACTGCTGCCTTGTAGTTTGTTCTTGGTTGGACAAAGGCTATGGAAGCAAATCCAAAAAGAAAAGCAGGCTGAAATCGGAGTCAATGGCCTCAATGGCGCATAACCAGTTGACACGTAACGCTTAATCGAGTCGGCAAGAAAGCTCATGGTTGATAAATTCGAACAAAAGTCTCGATAAAACCCACTGGCAGATAAATCTCGATCCGCCTCAACACTAATAATTAAGAACGAAGAAGAAGAAGAAGAAGAACAGCTTATTTTGAGAGTAAAATTATATAATAAAATTTCATGATACTTTATTTTTATCTTTTTTGGCCTCTTCGACGTTCTGTTTCTTAACGACAAATTTTTCATCATTTGGGTTGTTTTCATCTATCAGCACACATACTTCACCAAAGGAACCTCGTCCCATTTGCCTGCCTAGTTTCCAAATTTTTGGTACTGGGTAGTGATAAAAGGAATCTACAGAGAAGTGGTAAAATATTTAAAATTTCTTATTGTCAAGACTTTTTATGTTTAAATGTAAAATTCTGAATTGCTTGACTAACTATATTGAAATATACCTTAATTAGAAAAATGTGTTTACTATATTTCATATGATAAATCAGACACTTAAACACCTTTTCAAGTGCCCATAAGAGGTGGGAGGACTCAGGGACGACTTAGGGACTCAAACTTGGGATCCGCACTCTAGAGTTTTGGGTAAGAAGTCGAAAGCTTAAACATTTGATCATGCCGTCCCATGATTAAGCAAAAAATGGAGACAGACCTTAAGACGACCTTTCTTCAACAATATAATATTCTAATATTTTAATTGATGACGTAATTGTAATGTAAATGTTGTACAATTAAAGTAAAATTTAGAAAAGTAAAGACTAAACTCGAGCTACACATTACAGATTTGTGAAATAAAAATGGCAAGCTTTCTTGCAGGGAAAAATCCACATGCTATTTTTTAGCAATAACATATGATATATATATATATATATATATATATATATATATATATATATATATATATATATATATATATATATATATATATATACATATATATATATATATATACATATATATATATATATATGTATATATATATATATATATACATATACATATATATATATATATATATACATATATATATATATATATATACATATATATATATATATATATATATATATATATATATATATATATATATATATATATATATACTTCTTCTATAAATTGTTAGTTAGTAAAAAAAAATTAAAAAATAATTAATTGCAATTTTATTTTTAAATGTGAGCGTCTTACCACTAAACTGGTGTAAAATCTAGTAAGATAATGCTAAACATAATGTTTATATGATTTTGAAATTTTGCTTATAAATTTTCAAATTGCGGCTCTATTAAACATTATAGGACATGGGATAGTCAAGAATCTTCGAAGTTTTGTATTCAAAAAATGTAAATTTGATTTTAACCAAACTTCATAACTAAAAATAATGCAATACTAACTTAGAAAAGAATTTTTAAAAAAACGCATAATTTTGTGTTACTCAATGGCCTTCCGAAAATTTCTCAAAGTTATTATTAAATATTTTTAAATAATATAGGATATTATAAAAATAAATATGGTTTTAAAAATCTGACTGTTTGTTTTTTGTTGGACTTTACTGAAGATTTGATGTAATTGATGTTTTAGGTAATTTAGTTAGCGAAATATAATTTTTTAAAAGCCAAAAACAATTTACTTGTTTACATTATCAAAGAAATGAAAAACAAAACTGGCTAAACTAAGTCTTGAACTTTTTAAAAAAAAATGTATATCGAGTACAAATTACTATGAAATTTTTATGAAGTGATGTTTCAAGAATATCGATAAGGGAGTCCCTGTACAGCCAATCAAGGTTTGTCAGAAAGTGAAACGTCAGATTTTAACTTAGGCATAAAGATATTTAGCCTTAAACTAAAAATATTTTTTTTCTGGTTCTTTGGATTTGCATCTGTAACATTGATACTAAACGTATCATATTTCTGAATTATTTAAGGCTTAATTAAGTTATTTATTGTTTTTTTTAATTTTATAGTAACTTTGATTGCAAGATCTAATACAAACATGATTTTTACCCGTATCAACAATAATAATGGAAACATTCTGGTCAACTCGGTCATGTACATTGGTACAACAATATAATTGATACTTGAAAATCTTTCAAGCAACAGGAATATACTTACCTAATTATACATACACTCGCAACTACACGCACACACGCACGCAGCACATGCACGTACGTACGTACGCACGCACACAGACACACACACACATATATATATATATATATATATATATATATATATATATATATATATATATATATATATATATATATATATATATATATATATATATATATATATATATGTCCTGTGAATTTGTGAGTTTCTGAAATTTTTAGAATAATATCATTTGCCTTACTAAAATAATTATTTATATTGAAATTTCAAAATAAAGTAGCATTAAGTCTAATATTTGTATTGGCGTCGAATGCACAACAGGCAGAACACACTTTTTTAAAAATGAAATACATACCTATATTAGGATGCAGCTGAACTAAATTTTTATTTATGTGCCAGAAAATCGAAGATATTTTTTTACTCATTAACACAGTTCCAGATCTTTGTAAATTAATTAGGTTTTTTATCAGTTCATCGCTTTTATTCATTCCATCTTTTGCTTTTTCATTGCAGGCTAACTTGAGTAGAACAGCAATAATAAAATCTTGTTTGTATATATCGTCATCCAATAGATACGAGTTACACTGTTTATAAAAAATGTTATTTGGTATCTGAAACGATAATTTTAAAAGTACAGGAATAATATCTAATGTCTTGAACATTTTAGTCAACTAATTTACATGAATTAACGGCTTCGTTTACACATATTATTTTTAGATTTTGAAAATTTCATTATCTTTGTATTCAATGCTATTTTACATTAACTTTGGTTGGAGTACTAGAAAAATATGTAATAAAGCACCTGCACCATTGTTTCTTTTTATTCCTATTTTGCTACATTATTGCTGATGAGAACTATTGGTGAATAAGTGGATTGTAAAGTTTTTTTTTGCAACGGAATATAAATCGTGTTATTTATCTTGTTTTCTCACTCGACCTGCTTTAATTGTATATAATATGTATACAAGACTCGTAGACATTTTTCAATTAAATATATACACATCAAATCAATTTACCTAATATGAATTATACTAAATCTAAGCAAAGCGATTCTAGTAATAGTATTTTGGAAGACCTATACATGCTGCGGTATAAATTTTGAATTGATAATTTTCACAAAAACCTAAAGGACACATTCACAAGATCTACTTTTGATTTAATGAAAAATTTAATAGGCTCTGAAACAGTATTTGTTTTCTTTTTATTCACATTTTTATATATTAAATATGTATATAATTAAATAAATATAAAAAATATTTACCCAAGTTTAGCAACAATAATATTAATAGAAATTTAGGGTAATTAGAACATTTTTAAAAATCACAACCCAATCTAACTTATCGATACTTACAAAATTGAAGTCATGTTTAATCAGAGAAAATATTATTTGTTGAAACTGTCGCAATGTAAAATCATTTCCACTATTCTCCTGTAAACTTATTTGACATCCACATTTGATTAAAATTTCAGCAGCATTATAGTGACCATTGTAAATCGCTAACATCAAAGCATTGAATCCATCAAATTTTACTGCATTAAGATCACATCCACTTTTAATTAGCTGCATTAGAATAGTGTCGTGTCCATGTATAGAGGCAAGCATTAATGAATTGCATCCTTCATTATCGACAGAATTCACAAAACATCCATTTTTAATTAGATGTTCTACACATATGGGGTGTCCCTTTTCGCTCGCTAGCATTTAAGCGTTAAACCCATCACATTTTACTGCATTAATATCACATCCACCTTTTATTAGCTGCATAAGAATAGTGTCATGTCCATATATTGAAGCAAGCATCAATGAATTGCATCCTTCACTATCAACAGCATTAACCTCACATCCATTATTAACAAGAAGCTCGACAGATTTGAGATGTCCCTTTTCGCTCGCTAGCATTAAGGCGTTAAACCCATCACATTTTACTGCATTAACATCACATCCACTTTTAATTAGCAATTCTAGAGTTTTCTCGTGCCCGTATACTGAAGCAAGCATTAAAGCATTGCAACCCTCGCTGTTGGTAGCGTTAACATGACAGCCATATTTAATCAGAAGCTCTACACACTTATCATGTCCTTTTTCGCAGGCCATCATTAATGCGTTAAACCCATCACGTTTGAAGGCATTAAAATCACATCCACTTTTAATAAGAAGCTCTAACGGTTTTTCATGTCCGTTAAAGGAGGCGAGCATTAAAGGATTGCATCCTTCACTGTCGATAGCATTAACATCACACCCGTTCTCAATCAGCAGCTTTATAGTGTCCTCATCACCCTCTTTTGATGCCGTCATTAGCTGCTGTGTAGCGTTAAGCAAAGCTGACATGTTTGACATTAAAAGCTATTTTACTTGTGCAGATGTATATCGGCTTTCTGAAAAAAAAAACCTCTGAATTTTATTAAGCTTTTGAAAATGTTACTAATGTCTAGCCAGAAAAGTGGCCTCAACAATTTAATAAAGAACTATCCTTAGATATCAATATTTTTAATTAAAGCCAAAATATACACTAACATAACGCATGACAAATCTAACACTAACCACAGTTGTTACCTTAACCACATATTGAAGATCTATTTTGAAATAAGAGCCGGACGTTTTCCCGAAAGACACTTGCCCGAATGCGACAATTGCCCGAATGGACACTCCCGAAGGCCATTTGCCCAAAAAATGTTAATATTAGATAATAAATAATATTACCAAATAGAAATTCTTAATCAATTCAAGTTTTCAATCTTGATTTTTTAATAAATGTAAGGCGATGTTGGCGGCGGTGTCTTTATATTCTTTTGATGTATGTTTTGTACACCTTGCCTAGCCGACGTGTTGGGTGATTACATAGTTTTTCTGACTCGGTGTTGGCGGTGCGGCGTCTCGCAACATTGAACAGATTCGCGTGTGTTTGATTTTTCTTGTTATGCTTAACTTGTGTGGTGATTATTTCACAACAGAACTAGGCGCGGTCTAGGCGGAGAATTTTAAAACTAAAGGTAGTCAGTTATGATTTTTCTCCATTTAATGCACCTTGTTAAGACAATTGTGTTGGAGCGATTACTTAATAAGGAAAGCAAAATTAATTTTAAACTCTTGAGATAAATGAAAATGGTATTTTTGTCTAGTTTCATAGATGGAAGAGAAAATATGTTTGTACACTTTTTATACAGTAAACACAAATTACTGTTTGAGTGGTAATATATAATATTTTTTCCCTTTCTTTTTCTTAGATATGTATTGTTTATCAACATTTCAAAATTAAATTGATTACGAATGATTATTTGGTAATATAAAATGTTAACAGCTTTTGGTCAAGTGTCCATTCGGTATTTGTCGCATTCGAGCAAGGGTCTATTCGGGCATTTGTCGCATTCGAGCAAGTGTTTATTCGGGCATTTGCCCCATTCGAGCAAGTGATTATTCGAGCATTTGTCGCATTCGAGCAAGTGTCTATTTGGGCATTTGTCGCATTCGAGCAAGTATCCATTCGGGCGTTTGTCGCATTCGGCCAAGTGTCCATTCGGGCGTTTGTCGCATTCGAGCAAGTGTCCACTCGGGTGTTTGTCGCATTCGGTCAAGAGTCAATTCGGGAATTCGTCGTAGACCCTTTTTAAATAAACAAGCGACACACTTTGATCCTTAAGAAATGGTAACCCAAACAAATCAACAACAGCGTGCATTGTGTGCTATTAAGACCATTAATGACACTATCTAGAAAACAAGTTTACATTATAAGGGTTACAGATCACTTACTTTCTGCGGCTTGACGAAATTATAACTTTTATTTCAGTTTTTGGGTAACACAAATTATTAATACACATTGTGCCCCTCTGCACTCGTTCTCACTTTGAACGTTGACTATGTCAAACTTCAAACCTCTCAATTTACACAATATGTTTAAGGAGAGGTACGGCGTTTTTTTTTCTTTCCGTATTAATAAATAGGGCCTAGATATATACGTGCTATTTAAAATAATACAGTATTTGATAAGAAAGTATTTTTAAGTTAGGGGTCATCCATAAATGACGTCACGCTTTTTTTTGACGATTTTTACCTCCCCCCTCCCCTCCGTCACACGTCGTCACAAATAGCCAGACCCCCCCCCTAAAATGACGTCACACCTCAACCTACAACCCCCCTCAAAATTGCAGTTGAATTTTTTTTTAAACCGATATTTTTCCAAAATCTTGTCTAAACTATTACAATTTATTAAAACAATTATCTAAAACGCGAAAGAAAGTCTAAAATTCGTTTTCTAACATTGCTTTTTTATAATGCAAAAATGTGACGTCGCAACATCTGACCCCCCCCCCTCCCCCTCATCACACATCGTCACAAAATTACGGACCCCCCCTCCCCCCTACGAGTGTGACGTCATTTATGGATGACCCCTTATCACCAATTAAAGTTTAACTGGAACGACGTCCCGCAACCACCAGCACGCTCTCTTCTCACATCTATAACTCCCGCTCACTACGTATACAAAGCTCTATATATTTATGCGTGTAAGTAAGCTTGCGTGTATATATTTATATATACGCATGTTTCTGTATGTATCAGTGTAAGTGTATCAGCATGCGTATATTATGTATTAGAATAAGTGTTTGTAAGTATGTGTTTATGTGTCCATGTTTAATGTGTGTTAAATGCATATAAATATGGCTTAACACGGTATTTGGATTGATACTTGATGTGTAGCATTTGTATTGTTTAATTATCATGAACATCAGCTAAAAATATTGTTGTTTCTGAGTCGGTGAGCTGATCAACTACTAAAGTGCTGGTTAGTAATTCAACTCACACACGTCCACAAATAACACACACACACACAATATACACACACACATACACACACACTCACACACACATATACACACCCACACACACACATATATATATAATATATATATATATATATATATATATATATATATATATATATATATATATATATATATATATATATATATATATATATACATATATGTATATATATATATAATATACTTATATACAAATAAAGATACATTTGTAAAGATACATGTATATGTATCTAAATTTATATATATATATATATATATATATATATATATATATATATATATATATATATATATATATATATATATATATAAATGTATATATATATATACATAATATATATAATTTATATATATATATATATATATATATATATATATATATATATATATATATATATATAATTTATACATTTTATTTTGTAATTTTTGAAATGTGTTGATTAAATTGTATAACTGATAGAAGTGATTTCTGTGTTTTTAATGTCAACGCATGTCTTATGCATAATGTATAGAGAGAAATGTGATCACATCTACGTTAAATGACGGCTACAGTAATACAACACACAACATCCGGCTTATAATACAGATTAATATACAATAAATAGCATAGTTGTAGATTACAAAGGTTTAAATTATAATGTAGTATGCTTCAGTATAACATTCAACTAAGTTAAAGGCTAATCAATCAATAAATAAAATCAATTTTTCTGTCTAACGGGTCAGCACAAAACAATACCGTCACAGGCTAACAGTTTTCCCAATAACATTTCCTGTAACTACACATACGATGTGTGTAGAGCCAACGTGGTATGTGGCCTGGCCTACTTAAAAGAAATTGTTTTTATAACGTGTTGTTTTGTGTTTGTATTTTATCTCAATGTTACAGCTGTAGCGGTTGTTTGAGGCGCCGTTAGGGGCTTACATGTAGCTATACTAAGTTGTTGTATATTTAAAGTTATTAAGAAGGACTTATTTAAACAACTTATTTGAATTCGTGAACACATTATCGATCAATCATGGTCACATACCACAGATAAATAATAGTGGTAAAACATTTTCACTTGCTAGCAATACATCGTGCAAAGCTAATAGCAAGGTAATCCTTATTTTGGCGAACAATAGAGGAAATACGTAACGTATATATATATATATATATATATATATATATATATATATATATATATATATATATATATATATATATATATATACATATATATATATATATATATATATATATATATATCCACATAAGGATGTGAGGAAATAAGTTCAGTGTTTATTTCCCCGACCTTGCCTATTTCGTCAACATTGTAACGAAATAATTTGAGGAAAAACAAAAAAATCTCCTACATAAAATGCTGATATCAACGTCAAAAGATAGGCCAATTTATTTTATTAATGCAGTTGAAATTCTTAATATTTGTAATGAAATAAATCATATTTAGACTATCCCTAGCCCTAACCAACCGCTCTAAGCCTAACCCTAACCCTAAGTAAGATCTAATGCGTTAAAAAACTATTGCTGCTGACTTTAAAAACAAACACAATACATACCTACTTGCGACTCGCACTATCGCGGCACATTACACACTACGAACATTGTTAATCGTATCAATTACATCGCGTGGTGATTTGTAGAGGGCAAGAACTACAGTGGCAAATAGGGTTGAGGACGTGGACACATATAGCACAGTTTACTTATTTATGTGACCTATTTCTGTGATTTTAAGCTGTGGTTAAATAAATAAAGCTTTATTAATTACCAAAGTGGTTATAAAAGAGCTTTGCTTTAACCCATATTCTGCTAGCGTCCCACTTATGGGACGCTTGTAAAAAAAAATTGCTAAAATTTATTAAAAACTAGTTAAAACACAAATTATGTTTCATTGTATTTGAAAATGGTTAGACTATTGAATTTGTGTGTGTTTTATGAAAAAAATTAATTTAGAAAAATGTTATAGTGCGGATTTGCAGGACTTGTCAAAATGGCGGAAAAAAGAAAACATGCGCACAGGAAAATGCATATCTTCTAAAATATTAACATTTTAAGTGCAAAATACATTTGAAACTTGTAGCAGTACCATATTTCTATCTGATAAAAATTTAA
The DNA here is from genome assembly GCF_028476545.2 of Physella acuta. Classification (NCBI taxonomy): domain Eukaryota; kingdom Metazoa; phylum Mollusca; class Gastropoda; family Physidae; genus Physella; species Physella acuta. The sequence continues at coordinate 145,530 of NW_026731562.1, forward strand.
GAATAAATTTTTTTTTTACTACTTCGTTATATCAAGTGTACAACAAGCGTCCCATAAGTGGGACGCTAGCAACGAATGGCCCCATGTAGATTGTTACACAAACGTCACATTTATTTGACACTAGCGAGAAACACATATGCAAATGTTTATGTTAAATGGTTATTTATGGTGAAACAATTGTTGACTATGTTAACTGCTGACTTTGGGGTGTTAAGTACTATTTATAGATATTTAATTATGACCTTGACCTATATTTATGCAGATTGTTACACAAACGTCACATTTATTGGACACTAGCGAGAAACACAGATGCAAATATTCATGTTAAATTGTTAATTATGGTGAAACAATCTTTGACTTTGTTAACTGTTGACTTTAGGGTGTTAAGTAGTATTTATAGATATTTAATTATGACCTTGAGCTATATTTTCTTATATATTATTGTATTAAAAAATTGCAAATATTGAAAAACTTACATTTTATTTTTAAGTTTTCAGAATTACGCTTACTGAAGTATTTAATACCATTGAATACAAACTAATTTAGTATTGCTGTAAATTTACTAGCGCGTGATATTAAAATTATAACAAACCAGAATAATAACAATGGCCACGATTGAGGTGAAATGATTCAGTCAAGGGGGTTGGTTAACTCTCTTCATATAAGAGCTCAAGCTACATATAGCAGAAATGTGAATTAGCCGTGTACTAGTGTCATGCCCCAATAATATTCCCATCCAAAGGTTACCGATACCAGTTTTACTTTGTTAACTTTTTAAGGAGATTCCTGGTATTAGATTGGGAGCTGTTCACATAGTGAGGTGCATACATGGATGAGAGCCATGAACACTCAATACAAGCCCCCAGAAACAGATCCGTGCCCTAGACATAAGATGTCTGATGTCCTAATGTACGCCTGTGAGGGGGGGGGGGGGGGAATAGCAAGGGTAACAAAAGAGAAGATGGCTGGATGACATCTGGGACTGGAAAGGATCGTCTTTTGCAAATTCACTGAGGGCAGAGTTTCTTTCAGGCATCATTTCGGAGAGGAGTGGGGGGGGGGGGGGCTCTGCACCCAGATCAAAATGGAATTTATATGCATAACATACTTTTACCAATGTCCACCCTTCCCCTGAAATTTAAGTCCCCCCCCCTGAAAATTTCAAGTACGCCCCCCAAAAAATCAATTATTTATATTTAATTATATTACAGTTTCGGTGAATAATAACAATATTTGTGATCATATGTGTATAATTAGATGTACTAGTCACAGCTTTACTTATTTCCAAGTGTTGTTCACTTTGATGGATGCTAGATTGAAAGAAAAATAGACTTTTGAACAAAATGTCTGCATTTTAGACCATGGTATGGCTAACCCAATTGATCATTATCATTATTTTTAGCTGTCCTAAACAATGTAATCATTGGCCTAACAATTCAAAATCAGTATGCAGCTTAATTTTCGCGTGATTAGCCATATTTCGTGATAAATGATTTTATTTTTCAATAAATGTACATGGGGCCGTTCGTTGCTAGCGTCCCATTTATGGGACGTTTTTTAAAAAATCGATATTTAAAAAAGTATTGATTTTAAAAAAAAATCCATGATCATTCCTTCATTCAGTGCCCAAAAGCTAAACTATATCAAAAAATTATAAAAATTTGAGACCTTGGGATAATATGGGTTAATTTAAGTCCTTGGTAAAATGTTTCTATGACAAGTTATACAGGATGTTTATATTATAATGTGGATTTGTTAGAACTATTTTAATAGATAAATTTAAGTTTAAAAGGTTCACAATTCCTATCTCTAGATCCCAAAAAGTTAAATTGGTGACTTTTAACGCACTTCTCTCTTTCTCTATTTCTCTCTCTCTCTCTCTCTCTCTCTCTCTCTATATATATATATATATATATATATATATATATATATATATATATATATATATATATATATATATATATATATATATATATATATATTGCTTTTGTAAACATTGGCTCGTTTTGAGTGAAATATAGATTCCCTTTAAAGTAGTATATTCTACTAACTTAATACCTCTGGGGTTTTTTTTCTAAATAAACGGGTGGTTTTGTCTCAAAATACCTAACGTTTCTATTACTCGATTATATCGCAAACAGAAAATAATCCAATTAAAACCAATAAAGTTTGTTTTGAATACACGATAAAGTTTATGGGAGTTATCTCCGCCTTGATCCTGTGTAGGTTAACACATGAGTTTAAAATATAGGTTGTAAACATAAAACTATGCACTAAGGGGTGATCCATAAATGACGTCCCGCTTTTTGTTACTATTTTTACCTCCCTCATCCCCTCCGTCACACATTGTTACAAAAAGCCAGACCCCCCCCTTAAATGACGTCACACCTCAGCCTACAACCCCCCTCAAAATTGCAGTTGAATTTCTTTTTTAAACATCGATATTTTTCCAAAATCTTGTCTTAACTCTGTCAAAATAGAGTATTTTAATCAATTCATATTACAATTTATTTAAACAGTTTTCCAAAACACGAAAAAACGTCTAAAATTCGTTTACTAACATTGCTTTTTTATAATGTAAAAGTGTGACGTCGCACCATTTGAACAACCCCTCCTCCCCCTCATCACACACCGTCACAAAATTACGACCCCCCCCCCCCTCACCCTCCAAGCGTGTCGTCTTTTATGGACGACCCCTAAATTGTACAAATGGTAGTATAATTGACATATATATTTTAGTGAAAATTTGGTTTATACATTTATATAATATTTTAAATGTTTATATATATATATATATATATATATATATATATATATATATATATATATATATATATATATATATATATATATATGTATATATATATATATATATATATATATATATAATATTCATAAATATATTTTTAAATGTTACAATAAGAAATACATGTTATTCATCAAATTTAACAATGTTTTCAAATGAAGACAATAATATGAGGTCTTACGGTATTTTGCCACACCACATGTTAAAGGTTAAAAATAAATGTCTGACTCTTACATGTCAGTATTTAATTAATGTTTATTAATTAGAAAACGTCACTCGTGATGGGAACTCAAGTTTTCTTAACTGGGGCAAATTGCTCTTTCCGTTTCTAGTTACTTTGATAAGTATGTTGGTATCGATGAAAGAGTAATCGGTATCGTGCTAGTAACTACATGTCGGTTCTTGATGCGACTACTTTCTTAGTCTAGTATATATGTAATGAGACGATTACACGAAAAAATCTATGTGATATTATCTGACATCATGTTTCAACTTCAGACATTTATTTGTGACCAACTCAAGCGGCAAACTCATTACGTGATATCTGTTTACAAGTGCATGTTGACCTTCAACCTCCTGTCAACTTATGTATGTTTTTAACTGGTCGGTATATAAGTACGAGACTATTTAACAAACAAACCAGCTATGAGAACGTACTCAGCTGAGTTGATTTTATTGCAATAGATTAAAATGTCTGCTTTGTATTTTATTGCTGTGTTAGCCGTCAACTTATTTCTGTCGTTTGGTAAGCTAAATTTAATTATATTAGGCCTTTTATACCAAGTTGAAAATATTATCATTTAAAACGGAACAGTCGAATGTTAGCCGATAAAAACATTACTTAATTAGCCTTATTATTAATTAATTACTTTTATGCATTTTTGTAAGACATAGTGCATTTGTCGCATGTTAAAATTATAAAACAGAAATTAATTTACTTAAGAACTTGTTTTAAATTTTAACATTAAAATAACAATATAAACATAATACACTTAATATGACTCGCCCATAAATACATTATTTTGAAATGATTGGACAATTCAGCTCCATGTACCACGCATCATCATTAGATAGAAAGTGTACATAAAGGGATACAAATCGGTGTGGTTGATTATCCAGAAAATATTAACTTGGTTGTTGCCCTTTAAATGGTGATAGCGAAACAATAAGGCTATTCCGCTGATTATATATTTCCTCTTATAAAAAAATAGCATATCAGAAACGCGCATGTATCTAGTTCATTGATCTTTATTAATTAAGCTTCACAATTATTTGTTATTGTAAAAAATAATTATTTCAGAATTTTATTTTAATCAAAGGTAATCGTTTTTTGCAAACTGATGTTTTTATAAAGATAAACTCAAAGGTTAAAGGATTTCAGATCTTATGTAATACAATAGTATTTATAAAAGAAGGTTTAAAAATTTTAAAATCACAAAGCGACATAACTGTGACTTCCGCTTATGAAAGGAGAGTTCGTTTAGTTTTCTTTCACTAAGCATCACATCCGAAATCTTCAGTGATGTAGCCTACATATAAAGGTGACGTTCTTTGTGGATGACCCTAAAACCCACAGATTGTAATTTTTTATTTTTAAACAATTAAACTTAAGTACAATAATTTTCAACAATATTTAACAAAGAAATGTTTTTATTGTGTTTGAATGATGAAGGAACTTCGTAATTGGGTTGTGGCAAGCTCGACTGCTAGCAGGAAAGTGGCGAGTTCGGTTCCCGGACTGGAGATTTTAAGAAATCACATAATCTCTCTGATGTGTACACAATATTTAATTTATTGAACGCGTTAGATATTACGTAATTAATTTTGTCTACTGTTTTCTAGGCCTTAAAGTTGATATGACCAGAGAACACTTTTACCATGGGAAAAGTTTATTTTGTGCACAACTCCAGTGTACAGAAAACATAACAGAAGACACTCAGATGTCAGCTCTTGTCAACATGTCAGTCTATAGGATCAGTGAATCTGAAGGGAAGATTTTGTTGGCGTCTATTTCAGGATCTGATTCAAAGGTTCGCGATTATAAAATATCTGGGATATTATCTGAGGGCAAACTTTCCAAACATCACGGAGAACTGGTCTTGTCTTTCTCCTATACTTCAGCCTGTAATTTACACCAGTATAAATGTCAAGTATATTTTACCAATAAGACAGGAGACACTGGAATGCTAGAGAACAGAACAACGTCTTACAAAAGAGAGAAAATAAAGAAATCTGTTTTGCTGATGAATTTGAAAGCTGAAACTTTGAACTACGTGAAAACTGTGGACACAATGGCAGATTTTCTGAAATCGTTTGAAGATCCAGAAAAACTAAAAGGTGCAGACATGTCAATGTCCTTACAGATGTCACATTCAGCTAGAGATGGGTACAGTGACGACAAGGCTCCGATTCCATCATCTACAGAGTTAAACAACAGTAACGAACACATTAGCTCTACTAATACTGTAGATGTGCTTGGTGCCAAGATAAATAACATCACAGAACAAATGAAAACAGTGAATAACAAAGTTGAAGCAATAGAAATGAAAGTCAACGATACCATTACAAGAAACGACCAAATGAACCAATTGGTAGAGGCTGTAAATATAACTTTACAAGAGATTAAAATCGACTTAGACACTCATCCTATGATAGTACGGCTAACACGTCAGGTATATGATTTCTCTTATTTTCACAAACCCTCTATTTAAAAAAAATATTTGATACGAGCCGACTCGCGGCATATCATACGCCGATATTTAGTTGTTTTATTTTCTACTTTTTAGTAATTCATAACTTGTGAATTCACAGTACCAATGCTGCCACTGAATATATTTGCTTTAAAACACTGTCAGTAGCTCGTTAAGGGCGATACCCTCCCCCCCCCCCCCCCCCGTAAAAGCAGCCTCCTCTTAGTTACTTCTCCTAAGTTTAAAATAGTTTCAAACTAAATTATCTGCCCCTAATAGCCGTCACTAAACCCGGCTCTACGACTGTAAATATTTAGCGTGAACCACAGCTCACCAGACCATGTAGGGGTGGGGGCGGTAGGGAGCGCGCTTACAGCTTGTTTTCTAGGGTCTCCAAGAAGAGAATTATATATAGATTGTTTGGTTTTTGGACTGAATAAATAAATCAGGTGTAAATGAAGTGGTATATTGAGTTTACGTTGTTAGACCAATGACTGCATTGTGTATCAAAGCTCAACATACCAACCGTCGTGCTCAATTGGTTTAGCCATACCCTAGCTTAAAATAGCAAAAATTCTGTTCAAACATCTGATATTCTTTCAATAATGTATCCATAAAATCATGCAAAAAAAAATCGACGTTTTACATCTCCCTGAGTCGGAAAAACATAGTTTTGCAATCTGGTCCGTATGTCTGTGTGTGTGTGTGTGTGTGTGTGTGTGTGTGTGTGTGTGTGTGTGTGTGTGTGTGTGTGTGTGTGTGTAAACACAATAACTTGAGTACCGTTACAGCTAGATTGATGAAATTTCACATACAAGTATTATATCAAATTTGTAGATTTCTGTAAACTTTTGAGCGATTTCTGATAAACGGAAGTGGAACTATTTCTACTTTCAATTTTTAAAAAGCCTATAACTCAAATAGGCCTACTATTTTAGATAAATAAATGAAATTTCACATATACGTAAAAAGATCTAATTCTCTGCCTTCAGTCAAATTTTGAGTATTTTCCTTTGAACGGAAGTTGTAATTTACACAATTTCCGACTTCTCAAAAAAACGCATATGAATTTATAAAGTGCTAATATTATTCCGCACTATTATACACATTTTGTTTGGCGTTCACATGGTGCGATTAACTTTATTCTACGCGATTCTATTCTATTTTAAAAATTTTAAGTAATTAAAAATGGCTTAACAATAATGTCTATATCCGAGTTTTCATCCTCCGTAGTGTGTTATATAAGAATATCCGAGAGAGTTTAGGGGAGATCACCCCCGGTTTATTTGTTTTGTTTTAATTTTGATTAACTTTGTGTAATCATATTTATACCATCGCTTGATTTAAATCTAACAACATATATATAAGTATTTACTATCATGTATTCAAATAAATGCTCCAACATACCAACAAATTTTAGTAAAACATGAAATACAACAAACATTATACACGTGGTGGGTAATACTATCACAATATTTCTTTGTTACCAGTTGATAGCGATGTGATTTCATGCTGCAAGAAAAAATTACAGACCAGTTGCCAAAATGTCTAGTTTTTTATTAGTTCTGTTATACTCGGAATAAGAAGTTTTGCAAATCTCTCAAATTTTGTAACTTTCTTTTTCTTCATATAAAAAAATAATGTATTATACAACATGTTACGATCATTCTTTCTTTAAACTAAAACACGATTCAAGGTACTGTTCAAACCTTAATTTAAATTGTCATCTTAAGCCCCAAATTCGACCTTGGGATCACAATATATAAACACACCGGGGTTAACTCAACTCACACACGCACTCTCCCCTAAGTTCTAGACTATTCTAATCTAACCTCTAAATGACCCGTAATACAACATGTTAAAATATATATTTGCACATAATTCTAACACAATTTTCTTCACGTAAAAGAAATACGTAATTTACATCATTATACATTTTTCCTAACAAATATAATGTCGTTTATTGTTTACCTGTAAATAGTGCAACAAGGATGGCAAAACAAATCTGATGGATCGAATCATCATAATACTTGATAAAGGAAAAGAGGCTTTGTGTGACACAAAAACTGATGGTGGAGGCTGGATCATCATACAGGTTTTTCTCTCTTAAATATCAATTAGTCAATTGTTGTCTGATTGTTTCAACAGTTAATATTTTGAGTAAATTAAACATTTTGTTCCAGAGACGTATTTTGGGAGACGTCAATTTTACCAGAGATTGGAACGCCTATAAACATGGATTTGGTTCAATGGCTGGAGACTTCTGGCTTGGGAATGACTGGATCTCTAACCTGACCATGATGGTAGGTTTTTATGAAATATGATTACGTACAGTGTAATAATATTCAATAATTAATTACATAATTAAACATTTATTGTCACTTTCCAGGGCTACAATAAACTGAGAATCGACATGACTCAAAAAGGTAAACAGTACTACGCCCATTTTGGTTATTTCAAGGTAGAAAATGAAGCAGCGTCGTATAGAATGAGCTTGTCGTCATTCAGTGGAAACTTTCAAAACAATAACGGCCTTAGCTACGTTAATGGTATGAAGTTTTCTACACTGGACAGAGACAACGATGCGTACAGCGAAGATTGTGCTGCATTGTGTAAAGGTGGTTGGTGGTATAGAGACTGTCAGTATGTGAACTTAAATGGCATCTGGGGAATAACAGACCGTAATCGAGGAATAAACTGGTATCTGATATCAAGTGATGGAGAAACTTTGGACTCAGTTGAGATGAAAGTACGCATAGTCTGAACTATTTAAAATGCATGATGTTGTATACTATTCTTATTCATAAATTGTATAGCATCAAGTAAACATTTGGTGGACATGAACATGTAACAATTTTACAGAAATTAAAAAACGCAAGTGTTAACGCAAAAGTTGAACACAACAAAGTTGGAAAAGAAACTGATAAAACACTAAAGACTACTAGCTGAAAGCTAACTTATAATTATCACCACACAACAAGTATAAAAACAGTAAAAATAATGCACTGCTATAATAATGGTATAAAGTTTTCTACCAACGATAAAGGCTTATATAACAGCAGAAATTGTGCGCGGATTTCTTAAATTGGTTAATGATATAAAGATTATAGAAATGCAAAATTTGTTGTTTTATTATTAATTTGCGTCACATAAAATTCTCTACGTTAATGAAATCAATCTATATGGTTTGTTGCATAATGTATTGCATTTTCATAAGAAATTCAAGGATCTCGACCTAATTTACCCGCTATACTCGGATCTGCTCTCCTCTGTTCTTTTCTGTCTGTTTTGATCTGTTCCCTAACTTTCTCTTCAACAATAATTATAAATTAAAGTCAAAGATAAAAATAGCAAGGAGACGTTTAATTATAACCAGCTTATTTACGAAATTTACCCAACTCAAAGTATTAAAGCTGAATTATTTGTTGCTTAAAAAATGAATAGCAATGAGCTATAGCAAGACATTTCAGATTGAAGGGAAACAATTCGTATTTATAAGTTACAAACCGCGATACAGGAATTTAGTTCACATCCAAACAACACACCCAAGTGTGTACTCACCCTCCATGTAGCACATGGCAGGCCGGAAGTAAGGTCTGTAGTCTCGGACTGTGTAGTTCTGCTGGTAGAAGGCCCGGAACCACTCGATCATCTCCGTGATCTGAAGCTGATGGCATGGAAGGTGAGGCGTTAGGATAGGGATAGTTTGATGTGTTTGCTCATAAGGACAGGGATAATAGGACACAAAGTGACTCGTTAGGACAGGGATAGAAGATCAACATATTAATATTGACTCGTTAGGATAGGGATTATATGGCAACACATTGACTCACTAGGATAGGGATAGGAGGTCAATTATTGTCACGTTAGGATATGTATAGTAAGACAACATATTGACTTAGTAGTTTTGAAAATTTTAGGGATGAGAGGGGGACAATACAATTAACAGACCAGAACACACAGACAGACATTAAAACACACAAACACATGAGTATACATATATATAAGATAGTATAATAAACCAATGAATGTTTTACTTACATCGACCGTTGGTTTACTAAGCACAGCTGGTGGTATTGGGGGTGGGGACAGGTTGACCACAGTACGGAAAACTTTACTGGTGGGGTGGGGCTGCACCATCCGGTAGTCGTTGTATTTATGGCCGTGTCTATCGTAGCAGCCTCAGTTAAAATGGGAAAACCCCAGCCCACAGCGATGGCAAGAACCACAGCTTATTTGAACAGTAGAAATGAAGGTTAACAATTGGCACTCACGATTTACTTATCCAATGTGGAAAACTGCACACAGCTCACCATGTAATACATTGACAGTTTTGTCTTAAATTTAACATTACATATATGAATAGATTTTTTATATGCCTCCAACATATTGACATGTAAATGAATTAAGAAAAGCTAAAATGGGTTTTATTGCATTGAATGGTCGATTGGAAATTTTTTTTACTCTTAGTAACAATTAATAATAGAGCATTGGCGAATAGACAATCCATGATTATATGCACAGTCACCTCAAGATCAATAATTTCTCGCTAAAAGAAGGCTAGATTGTGTGAACAATCACTGATTGTGTCATCAATCCTTTATTCTGCAAATGTTCCAAATTACAGTGAGCCACCCTACAACTACAATTGAATACTCGCACAAACGCAGATTAAATAATAAAAAATGTAAAACTCTAGACCAAGGTTAAAACTAGGCCCTAGTCTCTCGTCTAAACTAAAAACTTCAACTAATCTACACGGGCTAAAACTAGATAAACATTTAGTCCAAAGTAAAATAAAAACAACAAAAAAACAAAACAAAAATAGACTAAATTATAAGTCGTAACAAAAAAAAATAATAGCAGAATCTCACCAGCATATCTCAAGCAGTTAAATTTCTCAGCAAGCGAATAACGTCTCACTCAGCTCACCTGAATGAATACAATCGTACCCCGCCAGTGTCACCTTATTTCAGTGGCGGAAATAGTAAAAAAGGCTCCCCTGCAAAAAATATTTTTAGGCCTTCCCTATATATATATATATATATATATATATATATATATATATATATATATATATATATATATATATATATATATAATTCACTTAATACAAAACTATTGAAAAGGATTTTTATGGACACCCCTTTTAGAGTATTTAAAGAAGGGCCTATCTTTCACACAACAGTGTGTGTTAGTTATTGTAAAACAATCACTGCTAAAGTAGACCTTTTTTTTTTACAAAATTAAAATTACGGTGCACGAAAAAGATTATATATGAAAATACAATTGATTGTGTTTTTGGTCGGAAGTGGGCCCTCTACATGGCCTGCCGCCAACCCCCCCCCCCCCCCCCCGCACTTTGGGGTCTGGCGCCATGTTGGTTCCGTCCCTGCTTTCCTGCTTTATATACACTACAGAAACCAATTTCATGTTGGACTTCCATTAACATAACTAGCATATAATTACGTGATACACATCTGATGGGAGGTGACTATTGTTGTCGAGATGGAAGTTATTATATAGAGTTATCTACCGTCGCTATGACAAGCAACGAGCTGATTGCTGAGTTAAAGCACAACCGTTTAAAAACTTTGAATATAATACTAATTTGACTATACTCCATGCCCATTTATACATTAAAAATAACCAAAACACTTTTTTTTAAAAGCATAACTGAAAAACTAAACCTAATCATCAACATAACCTGAAACTGACTAATACCTAAACTGTATTCCTCACATTAAAACTAATTTAATTGAAATCTAAAGCCTGGATAAAAAAAAAGTTTTAAAGAGTAAGGGACCGTGTACATAGTATTTCACACAACATTAGACATTTCTGAAACATTGAACTGCATCGCGTTACTCACAGTTCTAGTATGCCACCTCCCTTATCGTTCATTTAATTTACATAATTTCCCTACCCTTATGATCCAAATAAAATACTCAAAATAATGAATCGAAGTCGTAAGATGTTAAAGTAAAATTTTGGAAAACTGTCTGCAGTATGAGGTAACAACAAAAACTAATCTCCAACTTAGCTCAACCCCCTCTTCACCCCAATTGACGTTTTCATCTTAGACTCCTGCCCAGTTCCTCGTTGTCTTTCATTTATGTGGACCACTCGACAGAGGCGGATGGTCATAAGGAACTCCATTTTTGTGGTTGTTTGTTGGTGGTGAGGTTGGCGTAGTGTCGACATCCACACATCAAATGTAACATTTGCATAATATTGAGAAAAATACGCATTTTCCACCGGCGCTTTTCAATAATTCTAAAACGCATTTCGTTAAGTTTTCGTAAACAATGAATTGAGACTATTAGAGGACTAAGCTTCTGCTTTCTTTTTTTTTCTCTAGAATAACTTACATTTCTATGAACTCAGATTACAATATTTCAACCAGTAGATAACCCTGGCCGCTAGTCATGGCCCTTAACGCACATCGACTTTCATAAGGTTAAAGTCTCATTGCCGGCTATACCAGAGTGACAAACGAAAAGATAATCGATACAACCAAATATCACCGAATAAGTGCATGAAATATTGATTACATACTTCTACCCGAGCTAAAAATAAACGAGTGTTTACCGAAGTGTGTGCTGCCAACCGTGACCAGCCAATATATCGTGTACACATGAAGTTGCTTGCTACACACTCAAGCGCCAGTCTACTGTGTTGACACGATGTAGGTATTGATCTTTCATATCTGTCTTTCTATACGTAACTAGTGAGCTATTTAAAAAAGTTTTTAAAATAGTTTGAACATAGATATTTTCCATATTGTGAGAGTGTCTCGTACATTAAATTTTAAAAGGTTTATAGTACACATTTCAAATTAATAAAACGCCCTATTTATTGAAACCTATCGTATCTTACACATCCAGCTGCTTTCGCTTACTGTACCTACCTTGTTGTTGATTAAGCTGACAAGACAGTGTATGGCATATTTTATTAAAATCTTGTTCTTTTCCCCTTCTACATTGCATTACAACAACCCAATTCCTCTTATGAGTTTGACTCTAGTGGACTGTCAAACCAAAAGCTGATCTACATCCTAATATCATTTGATAAACTTTCTCACTCACTCTGTCCCTTTCTTATACAGGTAAGAACAGCACGAGCAATTCACTTAACGCACACAGCAACAGTAAGCTTAATCGGGCATAGTTCATGTACGTTGTCTGCCTCTAGACCAGTTTTCATTTACTAGCCCACTAGTAAATAGCACTATGTGGTTTCAGGAATGGTCTTAGGCTATTCGGTTGCTAACTTCATTTGAATATGACTGCATCTGTGCCAGGTAGACTCGTATGCTCAAATTCCTTCTGGATTCAAAGTTATGCTATTACGAAATGTGTCTGTACCCTCGTCTGCTAAGAGTGCTGACAAAATAAATTCCTTCTAATGTTGTTGTATCAGTTACAAGACTTTTGTCCAGCCCACTCAGATCAAATTGACAATAGAACTTCCTTATATATATGCATATATATATATATATATATATATATATATATATATATATATATATATATATATATATATATATATATATATATTTATAATCAATATTTAAATATATTTTCAGGATAGCGTTGAAATAATTTAATATTCAACTTGCAAGTCGCAATGAGGTTTTGCGATTAGTTCACATGGAAAATTAAAACAGCCTTTAAATAAAAATTATACGATTTGTATGAACTGTATGCGATTGTAAAAAAAACAGTAAATTTATACATAAATTTAAATACACGTAAATAGAAAATATTTCAGACATGCAGAAATCTTCAGTAGTGAATTCATCGTTGTTGGCGGCATCCAAAGAAGGAGACGAATACATTATACAATTGCTTATTGAGGATGGATGTGATGTTTCTGCTCGTGATAATGAAGGACGTAATGCATTGATGTTGGCTTCTGAAAATGGCAATGGACGTGTTGTAGAGATGCTAGTTAATAGTGGATGTGATGTAAACGCCGTGGATGAGTTTGAATACAGTGCGCTAATGTTAGCCGCACAAAATGGCCACGAAAGTGCAGTTGGGTTGCTTATTAAATGTGGCTGTGAAGTGAATGCTGTAAAAAGTGATGGGTGGAACGCATTAATGTTAGCCTCTTATTTTGGACATGAAAAAACTGCCCAAGTTTTAATTGAAAATGGAGGTGACATGACAGCTGTTCAAAATGATGGTTTCAATGCAGTCATCCTTGCACTGAAAAATGGGCATGAAAATGTTGTTAATGCATTTGTTGAAAACGGGTATGACATAAATGCTGTTCAAACTGACGGATGGAATCCATTAGTGCAAGCTTCTCAAAATGGCGATGAAAAAATGGTGGAGTTGCTGATGAAATGCGGATGTGACATCAACGCTGTTCAAAGCGATGGATGGAATGCATTAATGTTAGCCGCTCAAAATGGACACGAACGAATTGTTTCGTTTCTTTTGAAATGCGGATGTGACATCAACGCTGTTCAAAGCGATGGATGGAGTGCATTAATGTTAGCCGCTCATAATGGATACAACAGCAGTATAAAACTGCTAATTGATAGTGGGTGTGACATGTATTGTTTTAATAAAGATTCAGAAGATGCGTTAATGATAGCGTTTAAAGCGGGAAACGACGAAACTGTGGAAATGTTAATAAGAAGTGGATTTAGTAAACGAATAGGAGCTCTCATGTGGGCTTCGGGAAATGGACATGAGAAAGTAATTATGCAACTAATTAAAAACGGATGCGATGTTAATGCCCTTTATAAAAACGACACTGCTTTAATGATGGCATCAGTAAATGGACATACCGAGGTTGTAAAATTGTTAATTCAGAGTGGATGTAATTTAAATGCTATTAATAAATATACGTCATTAGAGCTATCCATTGAGGCAGGTTATGAAACTGTTAGTGAGCAATTAATAAAAAGTGGATGTAATTTAAATGCAATTAATTTTTGTGGAGAAACAGCTTTGCTGTTGGCCTGTCAATATGATCAGGAAAAAACTGTAGAGCTGCTAATTAATCATGGAGGTGATGTTAATGCTGTTGATTATTTAGGAAATAATGCATTAATGGTTACCGACAACAATAAAATTTTAGAGTTTTTAATCAAAAGTGGATCTGATATATGTGCTGTTAATAAAAAAGGATGGAATGCTTTAATGTTAGCCTCTTCAAGTGGATCGGAAGAAAAAGTTAAGTTATTGCTTAAGAATAAATGTGACGTAAATGCTTTAAATAAAGACGGATGTAATGCGTTAATGTTAGCATCTCAATCTGAATCTGGAAATGAACAAACATTACAGCTGTTGATTAAAAGTGGATGTGATGTCAATAACGTTTCCAAAAGACAATACAATGCCTTAATGCTGGCATCAGAAAAAGGTCACACAAAATATGTAGAGCTTCTGATCCAAAATGGATGTGATATTAACCTAGTTAACAAAAATGGTTACAATGCAATAATGTTAGCGTTACTGAATGGGCATTTAGATACCGTGTCGTTACTTTATGAAAATGGGTGTGACTTACATATCATGGACTGTAACGGATTCAATGCATTAATGTTAGCATCTAAGCAGGGGCACGTAGAACGTGTTGAATTTCTCCTCAAAATGGGATGTGATGTAAATGCAGTTAACGCGGTTGGATCTAACGCAGTAATAGTAGCTTTAGAAAAAGGTCATAAACAAATTGGGGAACTATTGATTAAAAATGGGTGTGATATCAACATCAGGAAATGGAATGAATACACAGTGTTAATGTTAGCATCTCAGAAAGGACATAGAAATATTGTAGAGATGTTAATTAAAAGTCAGTGTGACGTTAATCTGGGTAAGAGTGACGGGCACAACGCGTTAATGTTAGCCTCTAAAGAAGGACATGACGATATAGCAAGTTTACTCATTCAAAGCGGATGTAGCGTCAACAGAGTTACAAAAGACGGATACAACGCAGTTATGTTAGCCTCGGCGAAAGGACACACATCAACTATAGAACTGCTAGTTAAATACATATGTGATGTTACTGTCACGGAGAAGAACGGGCACAATGCATTGATGTTAGCATCTAAATATGGACATTCAAAAGCTGTGGATGTACTCATTAAAAGTGGCTGTGACGTCAATTCTGTAAATAAATATGGAAGCAATTCCTTAATGTTGGCCGCACAGAATGGACACCATTCGACCGTTGAGCTGCTAATAAAATGTGGATGTCATGTTAACACTTTGGATAAAAATGGAAAAAATGCCTCATGGAAAGTGTTACAAAATAGAGATGTCCTTTTCCCAAAGAAACTTAAAACAATAACTCTGCTATTGAAAAATGGTTTAGATGTTAATCTGGTAAGTATACTACAGTCTTTGATTATTTGATATCAAGAACGTTTCGACTCGATTGGGGTTAAAAGTTTTTTTAAAAAGGGTGAAGTGGACGTAGTTAGATATTGGTTTGTGTAATGCAATGAAGTCGACAGACCGTTTTCCAATGAAAAACTTGGTCGTCTAGTGTCTTCTAAAAATGATTCAGCTTATTTTATTAAAGTAATAGGTTTTTGTTTGGCCATATCACTGTATAATGTTTAATAACTGCTTTTTTGTAGATACCGAAAAATGATTTTTATCAGCTGTGTGGTTCTAGTCTCAATTTCGTCAACAAGAAACAGCAAAACGAAAATAGTGCAGAGAAACACCACATTTTAGAATATAAGGATCTTATTGATCTACTTTGTCACTTGGAAAAATGTGCGGATCCAGCGCTGAGTAAAACGATAACCTGCATCTTCTGGCACATTAAAAAAAGTTTAATTTCTTTGCAACGTGACATAGGTAAGTATATGTAAAAGGGTAATATGTATAAGCATGCAAATACACAAATAGATAAACACACCCACTCAAAAACAACACACACACACACAAACACACGCACACACACATTATATATATATATATATATATATATATATATATATATATATATATATATATATATATATATATATATATATATATATATATATATATATATATACATACATATATATATATATATATATATATATATATATATATATATATATATATATACTTACATGTATGTAATAGAAATGCCTAATCTTGTTTCCATTCTCTGCGGCACAGCTGATGCCAAGTTGTATAGGTAATGCCCTTCCTCTGGTACATTAGTTGATACATGGTCAATTTATGACATTATGCAGTTCATGTCTCTGTTCTTTGTTGTTGGTCTTTTGTTTTTGTTTTTATCCCGTGAGTATTGAGCAAAACCCTTTTTACAGAGGTGGTAGTCAGCCGTTTTCTGAGTTTGACCAAACCAATGTTATTTTATTTGAAGAACGTCTTCCTCAGCATGTTTGTTGGATTGATTACTGTCAACAATATTTTTGTATTCTTAATTATTTCGGTATATATGTATATATATCCTATTAAATGTGTGAACATGCTCAATATTTAAAGTTTTATTGACGAAAATATCTTATTGCCTTTCTCGTAGATTCGTTTTTATCGCCGTCTTTACCGCGTAGATGGAGATCTGAACAGCCGTTTGCATTAGGCGCCTTTGGACAAGTCAGTCTACTGATAGATGAGGACAACCCACACGAGAAGAAATTTGTCATTAAAACCTTGAACGTTGATGCAGCTACAAAAGATAAGCATGATGTATACTTGTTATTACATGTTTTTGAAATTTATAAATTTAAAATGAATACAAGTTAGAAAAAATGTCTTGAGCTCCAAAATGTTTTTATTATTTTTCTACTACCTTTTCCAAAAGTACACATAAGTAAAGTACATATTACAAAAAGTAGATATTACAAAAAGTAGATATTACATAAGTGGGCCTATGTGTAATCAAAAGTACATATTACAAAAAGTGAATATAACAAAAAGTAAATATTACAAAAAGTACAATATTAAAAATACATATTACAAAAATAAATATTTAAAAAAATAAAAATATTATAAAAGAGTGAACAAAGTAATTGAAATATGTCTGATTGATCATTTTTACTTGTGATATATCACTATAAAACATTTTAACTTTTGCTATATCACTATAAAACATTTTTAATTTTGATATATCACTATACAAATTTTTTACCAGTGCGATTCTTTTTCAGAAAGTTATGGAGCTGCGAGTTTTATTGCAGCTTGAGCATGAACGAATCGTTCCGTTTTATGGCTTTATTTTTGAAGGAAATATTTTGAGCTTAATATTTGGATACATGAAGAAAGTAGGAAACAATATTTTCATATCTTGTAGATTTATTTTCGTCTGTCCTGTTCATTATATCAGCCCTGAGACTCACAAGGGTAACATTTTATGTAAACAACATGGAATAAAAATATTAAGATGAGTGTGATTTAAATGGTTATTAATATTTAAACCATCCTTAAGAGGCTTTAGAAAATGTCCATTATGGTTGAAATGGTTGTGTGTTATATAATATAATATTACCATACGTAATAGTGGTTAAGGTTAGAGGTTAAAGGACTTTATACTGTGTTAATATTTGAATGCAATATTTTATTAAAAGTGGTGACAAAACCTTTCTGATATTAAGGGGGCACATACGGCCAGAACATAGTTACATTTACGATTACTGTTTCAAAATTATATTAATTAGAAAACAAAGAAAAATTAACTAGGAAAGATTTAATTGGAAAACAGCGAAATTTGAACTAGGAAGAAATTTTAAAATGTTACAAAATAATTGAGTAATTTGATTAACTGGAAAGAGTGAAATACTAATAATACAATATGTGTTGATTTGTTCGGTAACTGATTTGTTCAGAGAGCGTGGTGGGTAGTTCGTTTGTGTAAGGCGTCATCCTTAAATGAAGTCAAGCTTTTTTGACGATTTTTACCCCTCGTCCCTCCCCTCTGTCACACATCGTTACAAAAAAACAGACCTCCCCTCCCTAAATTCAGCCTACAACCTGCCTCCCTCCCCCCCCCCCGCCTCAAAACTGCAGTTGAATTTTTTTTATAACTTCCGTATTTTTCCTAAATCTGAACTCAGTTATTATAGAGTATTTAATCAATTCCTATTACAATTTATCAAAACAGTTTTCTAAAACGCGAAATAACGGCTAAAACTCATTTTCTAAAATTGTTTTTTTTTACAATTCAAAAGTGTGACGTCACACCATCTAACCCCCCTCTCCCTCATCACACACCGTCACAAAATTACGGACCTCCTTCACCCCTTAAAGAAGGATTGGAATATGGTTAGAGAGGGGTTTGTGTGGTGTAGTGAAGCTAATTAAATAAAAGAAATACGAAAACCTTTATTGTAATAGGATTTTAAATGCAACGAAGATAAGAATATAAAACAAATTAGTTTCCTTTATAAAAAAATTGCCACTAACAAGTGTAGGCGGTTTCATACACAACCAACTGGTAGGGTTTGCTATAAGTATTCCAACACCAATAATAGTTTAGGAAAGAGAAAGTGGAAATAGCGTACGCAGGGGGGGGGGGCAAGGAAACCATTTTAAGGGTGGTGGCGCCTTTTAGGAGAATAATTAAATAACATTTTAAACACGTTCCTCAAAACCAAAAACAAAAAATCAACAACAACAGCAAACACAAACTGAAACTATGAATCAAAGAGTCCGAAACTGTTATGCTATATACTCTAAATATAACATTTGTAACAATTCATCGCAAGTATATGTAAAGCCTACTTCCAGTATATGGCGCCTTTTTCTCGACTCGCCGCTCCCCCTAACCCGAAGACCTGTATACGCTTCTGGAAAGTGGAATCATTGAGAACGTTTTAGTACTAATTTGTATTTACAGTTAACTATATGGAAGTGCATTATATATATATATATATATATATATATATATATATATATATATATATATATATATATATATATATATATATATATATATATATATATATATATATAGTCTTAAATTGCAATTGAACACTAAGTACTGAGCATATTTAATATAAATGTATTAAGTAAGATATTTTGTTTTTTATTATTATTTCAGGATACTCTCACTGCTTTCATATGTCAAAGCTCTCCGTTACATGAAGATAAAATCAAACGTTTAACGAGGCAAATATTGGAAGGCCTTTCTTACCTACATAATTGTAAACCGAAGATCATACACAGGGATATCAAAGGTTTAAAATGTGATTCTTTAACCTGCTAGATTAAAAATAATAAAAGAGCTTTGATGAAATCTGACGTATGGGCCATACCGCTTAGAGATTCCCCTTATTTACTAATTGATTTTCTCCAGAGGTGGTGGGGGGGGGGGGATGCACACTTAACTTTTCAAGAGGTAGGGCGGATACAGTTTAAATTTTATAAAATTTCTGTGTTCGTTATAAATATAAGGCGTGCGGCATCCTCGGGGGATTGGGCGGGGGTCGGGGTGGTTATGTGGTAATATATTTTGCAAGAGTGAACCAAGTTGCGCATGGCTTTAACAGGAATAAAATTGCTACCCTTTTTTTAGGGTCGAACATTTTGCTTGAAGATGAAAAGAACATAAGACTTGCAGACTTTGGGCTGTCTAGGCTGATCACAATGTCAAGTGTTGCGAAAACAGCAGCTGTGGGAACCCACAAGTGGATGGCGCCAGAATTGTTCAGCGTAGACAATCAACCCTATGATGAAAAAGTTGACATATGGTTGGTTCTTTTTTTTAATGGTGACAATAGCAATGCATGTAAACCTGTCCAAAAAAAATTAATAATCTGAATCATTTTTTAAAATAACCTGTCCGCTTACGCTGTTCTCGTCTTAATATATTTTTTTAAAAATATTTGATGTCACCAGGAGTACAGGCTGTACCGTGGTAGAGATGGCAACAACAAAGCCGCCATTCCCAAAACTGGAGAGTCATCAGGTTATTATTTGCCTAAGTCTAAGGAGAATGGAACCAGAATATGACTTACCGGAAAGTTCATCAGAAAAACTCAAATTGTTTTTAAAATCTATTTTTAAATTTGATCCCAGCGAACGACCATCAGCGGATGAGCTTTTAGAGAAAAGTGAATTTCTAAACTAATCAAGACACTGCATATTTCTTGGAGTGCTGTTTTGTTTAAAATATGTGCGTTCTCTATAATGTCTATAAGCACTCGCGATTGGTTGTGCATTATTTCTATCTGTTCCTGACGTGCTAATTTGCATCGATAAAATATTTTATATAGGTGTTTTCATTGTATTAAAATTGAACTCTATTTAAACCTTCAGTTTACCGTTTATTGTGTAACAATAATCAATCGAAAAGGCATGCTATTTTTACATTTTTTTAATAAGCCATTATTCTATTAACCTGATACCTAATAATGCTGTTATTCCTATAGATTAAATTGTTTTACGAAATGTTCATGTACATTGTAACAACATCTGGCAAGTGCGATTAACGTGTACCCATATAATTAGGTTTTTATCTAAATAATAAACTAATCAGTGGCGTAGCTAGAATTTTCCGGTCCCTATGCAAAATTTTAATAGTGGGCCCCTTCGTCAGCCGCTATGTTACGACGTAGCTATAAACATTTGGGCTACGAAGAAAAAGACTGCCACTTACGATGGAGGGTTTTAAAATTATTATATTAACCGGTACATTTTGTATTGTATATGTCCTGATATATATATATATATATATATATATATATATATATATATATATATATATATATATATATATATATATATATATATATATATTTTATATATATATAATGCACCGTAACGTAAAATATATTAGATTTTTTATATCAGTTTTATGTAAAAAAATATATATAAAATGTAGGCCTTTAATATATAAGTAACCAAACAATGCTGTTTTTTTAATTAATAAATTCATTGAGATCCATTATAGCTGCTTCTGTATTTTCGATAATTAAGATAGCCAATTACTGACCCATGAGCAAAGCTATATTTTTTTTCATAACATCATCATAATAAGCTGCAACTAATAAAAGTATATATATATATATATATATATATATATATATATATATATATATATATATATATATATATATATATATATATATATATATATATATATATATATATATATATATATATATGTATATGTATATATATACATATATATATATATATATATATATATATATATTACTTTTGTAAACTAAGAAATACATGTTATTCATCAAATTTAACAATGTTGTTTAATGAAGACAATCATATGAGGTCTTACGGTATTTACCACACCACATGTTAAGGTTAAATATAAATGTCTGAATATTACATGTCAGTATTTAATTAATGTATATTAATTAGAGAACGCCACCACTCGTGATGGGAACTCGAGTTTTCTTAAGTGGGGCAAATTGCTCTTTCCGTTTCTCGTTACTTTGATAAGTATGTTGGTATCGATGAAACAGTAATCGGTATCGTCGGTTCTTGATGCGACTACTTTCTTATTCAAGTATGTATGTAAGGAGACGATTACCCGAGAAAATCTATGTGATATTATCTGATATCATGTTTCAACTTCAGACATTTATTTCTGGTCAACTCAAGCGGCCAACTAATTACGTCATATCTGTTTACAAGTGCATGTTGACCTTCAACCTCCTGTCAACTTATGTGTGTTTTTAACTGGTCGGTATAAAAGTACGAGACTATTTGACGAACAAACCAGCTATGAGAACGTACTCATCTGAGTTAATGTTATTGCAATAGTTCAAAATGTCTGCTTTGTATTTTATTGCTGTGTTAGCCGTTAACTTATTTCTGTCGTTTGGTAAGTTAAATTTAATTATATTAGGCCTTATATGATAAGTTGAAATTATTATCATTTAAAAACGGAACAGTCGAATGTTAGTCGATAAAAACATTACTTAATTAGCCTTCTTATTAATTAATTACTTTAATGCATTTTTGTAAGACATAGTGCATTTGTCGCATGTTAAAATTATAAAACAGAAATTAGTTTACTTAAGAACTTGTTTTAAATTTTAACATTAAAATAACAATATAAACATAATACATTTAATATGACTCGCCCATAAATACATTATTTTTAAATGATTGGACAATTCAGCTCTATGTACTACGCATCATCATTTGATTGAAAGTGTACAAATCGGTGTGGTTGATTATCCAGAAAATATTAACTTGGTTGTTGCCCTTTAAATGGTGATAGCAAAACAATACGGCTATTCCGCTGATTATATTGTTTTTTATAAAACAATTAGCATAACAGAAACGCGCATGGATGTATTTCATTGATTTTTATTAATTAAGCTTCACAATTATCCGTTATTGTGAAAAATCAAAGGTAATTGTTTTTTGCAAACTGATTTTGCAAAGGTTATAGGATTTCAGATCTTATGCAATACATAAGTATTTATAAAACAGGTTTTAAAATTTGAAAAACACAAAGCGATATGAATTTGACTTCAGTTTATGAAAGGATAGTGCGTTTAGTTTTATTTCACTAAGCTTCACATCCGAAATCTTGAGTGCTGTACACATAAACGTGACGTCCTTTATGGATGACACTCGAAACCAACAGATTGTATTTTTTTTTAAATATTTAAACTGAAGTACAATGATTTTCAACAACATTTAACAAAGAAATGTTTTTATTGTGTTTGAATAATGAAGTAACTTTGTAATTGGGTGGTGGCGAGCTCGACTGCTTAGACTCACCAGAGGAAAGTGGCGAGGACGGTTCCCGGACTGGAGATTTTAAGACATCACATAATCTCTCTGATGTGTACAAAATATTTAATTAATTGTACACATCACATAATCTCTCTGATGTGTACACAATATTTAATTAATTGTACACATCACATAATCTCTCTGATGTGTACAAAATATTTAATTAATTGTACACATCACATAATCTCTCTGATGTGTTCAAAATATTTAATTTATTGAACGCATTAGATATTAAGTATTTAATTTTGTCTTCTGTTTTCTAGGCCTTAAAGTTGATATGACCAGAGAACACTTTTACCATGGGAAAAGTTTATTTTGTGCACAACTCCAGTGTACAGAAAACATAACAGAAGACACTCAGATGTCAGCTCTTGTCAACATGTCAGTCTATAGGATCAATGAGTCTGAAGGGAAGATTTTGTTGGCGTCTATTTCAGGATCTGATTCAAAGGTTCGCGATTATAAAATATCTGGGATATTATCTGAGGGCAAACTTTCCAAACATCACGGAGAACTGGTCTTGTCTTTCTCCAATACTTCAGCCTGTAATTTACACCAGTATAAATGTCAAGTATACTTTACCAATAAGACAGGAGACACTAGAATGCTAGAGAACAGAACTACGTCTTATGAAAGAGAGAAAATCAAGAAATCTGTTTTGTTGATGAATTTGAAAGCTCAAACTTTGAACTACGTGAAAACTGTGGACACAATGGCTGACTTTCTGAAATCGTTTGAAGATCCAGAAAAACTAAAAGATGCAGACGTGTCAATGTCCTTGCAGATGGGTACAGTGACGACACGGCTCGGATTCCATCATCTACAGAGTTAAACAACAGTAACAAACACATCAGCTCTACTAATGCTATAGACGTGCTTGATGCTAAGATAAATAACATCACAGAACACATGCAAACAGTGAATGACAAACTTAGATCAATAGACGTGGTTGATGCTAAGATAAATAACATCACAGAAGAAATGCAAACAGTGAATGACAGACTTAGAGCAATAGACGTGGTTGATGCTAAGATAAATAACATCACAGAAGAAATGCAAACAGTGAATGACAGACTTAGAGCAATAGACGTAAAGCTCAACGAGTCCATCACAAGCAACAACCACACAAACCGCATGATAGAAGCTTTAAACACAACTGTACAAGAGATGAAAAACAACTACAACATGAATTATGTATTGTTATGGACGACACTTCAGGTAATTGTTTTATTTCGTCATAAATATTAAGTGAATTAGCGTTGTTAAGTGTGTAAAGTTAAATTAAATCAACCTATATAAATTGTACAAATTGTTTATAATAATTAAATACAACTATATGTGCGTATACTAAAGACTTAGAAAATAAATCAATATGCTTCTACAAAACTAACCCACATTTTAAAGCAGTCTTTGGAGATAAGATCATTCGTTTCTAGTCATGTGTTAAAACAAACATCTTTCTATTTATAAACAGTGTAAAAAGAACGACAAAACTGATGTACCAGAACGGAAGACCGTCAGACTTGGCCTAGACAAATTGGCTTTGTGCGACACAAAAACTGACGGTGGAGGTTGGATCATTTTTCAGGTTGGTAAATTTTTGACGTTAAAATATTTTTAAAAAATTTGATCTTGTATAGATTATATCTGTCCTTTGTGTTAAAATAGCTATCAATATCTTGCAAAATGTCCTATTTCAGAGACGTGTTTTGGGTGACGTGAATTTTACGAGAGATTGGAACGCCTATAAACATGGATTTGGTTCAATGATTGGAGATTTCTGGCTTGGGAATGACTGGATATCTAACCTGACTTCAATGGTGAGTTTAGAAAAACGTAATATGTACATACAGGCTAAAGCCTTATTTAAAAATTAAACATGTCACACGTATTCTACATTACAGGGATACAATGAACTGAGAATCGACATGACTCAAAAAGGTAAAAAGTACTACGCCCATTTTGGTTATTTCAAGGTAGAAAATGAAGCAGTGTCGTATAAAATAAACGTGACGTCATTTAGTGGAAACGTTATAGACAGACTAAGCTATCATCATGGTATGAAGTTTTCTACCATCGACAGGGACAATGATTTATACAACGGAGATTGTGCTGGAGTTTGTAAAGGTGGTTGGTGGTATAAAGAATGTAACTATGTAGGTTTAAATGGTGTCTGGGGTACAAATGACACTGAAACAGGACTATACTGGTATCAGCTATCAAGTGATGGTTCTATTGCAGACTCAGTTGAGATGAAAGTACGTCAAGTGTAAACAAAGTATCTGAAGATGTTTTAAATAAAGCTATAGCTTTAAGTTGGTGTAATAGACCTATTTTTATTACACAAATCTATTCATTCAACTGTTCTTCTTAAAGTGTGAAGGTTCTCTATGTTCTGTACCTGAAGATTTCAAAGTAACCTAATTATCACGGCAACGTACTTGTTGTTTAGTATGCAGGGGGTTTGGGTGAGACAACAAGACGACCAAGACGACGGGAATTGGGTATATACATACCTACCACATTGCACTTTATCATTCCATGCTAATTATATAATTACTTTTTTCCAACACTAAAACAAACTAATAAAAAGTCTTTTTTCTTATTGTTTTCTTTTCGCTTCAGACATGTAATTTACAGCGTCAGTTTGCCTAGTATTTTTGCCTTAGTATTACAGTTTTCATCGTCGGCTTGTGAGGACTGATACAGATTTGCAATAGTAATAATCTTTTCTTACTTTTAGCCTACATTCATTCATTTAAGATGGTATACTTAAACATAGTTCTAATACAAAACGTCCAATTATTACAATTTAAAAAGAACAACAACTACTGATAATGCAAATGTGCAATTAAATGATGATTCTATGGATTTTTTTTTCCATCGGCGTGGTGGGCTGAGGGGGATTTTTGGCTTGAAATAAATTTGGGATTACAGAAAATTAAAATGATGCACATTTTAAGCAACCAGAGTGTTATGTTGATTACGATGAGATATATCAAATCAAACACTCTTCCCTTTCAAACATCTATATCTATATCAGTCCTCCCACTTTTTTTTACAAAAGAAAACTATTAGACCTACAGATGCCAAGTTTGGTAACAGTATAGCTGAGATGTTCTATTATATGGAAAATGTGGTGTCATAAATATGGGTTACGAGTAAAGATTTTTAGAAAAAATAAAAACTTGAACTTGATAGGGTTACATTTTTTTTAACAACAAACACATTTTTTTAGTACTACGCCCATTACGATTATTTCAAGGTAGACAACGAAGCAGCGTCGTATAAAATATACATGTCGTCATTCAGTGGAAACGTTAAAGACCAACTAAGCTATCATCATGGTATGAAGTTTTCTACCATCGACAGGGACAATGATATATACAGCGGAGATTGTGCTGGAGTTTGTAAAGGTGGTTGGTGGTATAACAGCTGTATACTTGTAGATTTAAATGGTGTCTGGGGTACAACAGACATTAATACAGGAATACAGGATCTATCAAGTGATGGACAAATTGTGGACTCTGTTGAGATGAAATAACGTCAAGTGTAAACAAAATATCTGAAGATGTTTTAAATAAAGCTATAGCTTTAAGTTGGTGTAGCAGAACTATTTTTATTAGACACATCTATTCACTCCACTATTCTTCTTAAAGTGTGAAGGTTCTATATGTTCTGTAACTGAAGATTTCAATGTAGCCTAATTATCAAGGCAACTTACTTGCATTTTATACAAACTCATTATCATTCGACTGGTTGCATTTGTTTCATAATGTAAACAATGTAAAAAATTTCTATTTTTTAAAATTAATTGTTTTTAAGTATAAAGTTTTTTAATGATCATTTTTATAACTATACAAAACAGCATCTGAATTATTGACGGTTACAGTTGAGAAAATATACACTAGTACAGTCAAATAGTCTATTGTCTATTATTTCCATAATGAAAAACGTTATTCAGCTGTGCATTAATGGGTGCATTTTTGTTGCATAAAGTATTGCTTCACCTTTTTAAAATCCCTATTACCTAATTGCTTTATTAGAAGCTCATCCATAAACGTAACACTTCTGTATGGAGGGGTTTGGGTGAGGCAACATGCATTAGAGTAGACGACGGGAAGGGGTTGAGAACAGAGTTTCTTCCAGGCATCATCTTTTTTACCGCCCCCCCCCCCCCCCGATCGAAATGAAATTTATATAATTTATATAGAAAATATATACTTTTAGCAGTGTCCGCCCCCCCCCCCTCCCGAAGAAAGTCTACCCCCCCCCCCCCCCACCCCCCGAAAATTTCAAGTGCCCCCCCCCCCCCCCCCCGGAGAAAAAATCTGGAAGAAATACTGGTTGAGAAGGTTTAAAGACACACATGCAAGATTTCCCAAACACAGGTATATACATTGGCTTCAACGGATGTTTTGAATAACTTTAATGATGGCGAAATTATAAACAAGGTAGCCTATACCGTTATTGAATAAATTGAATGGAATTGATTTTGTTCTATACATCGATTCTTTAAATCAGGGGTCTCCAAACTACGGCCCGCGGGCCGGATGCGGCCCGCGAGGTCCTTTCATCCGGCCCGCGGCGATCTTTTTGTCCATGGAATAAATGTTTGTTAGAGATGGCTGAGGACTTTGCACAGAAAATTCAAACAATTTGAAAATGTAGCTTTGGTTGCAAATACCATTGCCCGCCGTGTTGCAGACATTGGTGAAAACATCGTGACTCAAATAGCGGAAAATGCAAGCAAGTTCAGCCATTTTTCAATCTGCAATGGATGAGTCGCTGGAATCTGCTCCACCTCTCAACTGCTTGTGTTCATGAGGTGAGGATGAAGACATAAATATAACACAAGAGCTGGCTTCCATACATAGAATGTATGGCACTGTTACCGGAGAGGATATCTGACCATAGATAGTTTAGAGACATGTTGAAAAATGCAAGCACATAATCGCAAGATTAACCATATTTCACAGCAGTATCACGTTCAATGGCTGCGCCATCACTTCAGTAGGCGCGCAATGGTTTTTAGTCATGTAACTCTATTGTAAATAAAACATGTAAAGTACTGAAAAAAAAATTCATAAAAAAAACGTTTTAATTACAAGCTTTTATGTAATAATGCACTAAAAAGTAGAAAATAAATTATAGACTACTATTTAAATTACTATAAAGAAAAGCGTGGGTCTCTTCTCAAATATTAGTAAAGGTATCCAATAGGTACTAAAGTGCTAAAGTGACCCACGCTTTTCTTTATAGTTATTTAAATAGTAGTCTATAATTTATTTTCTACTTTTTAGTGCATTATTACATAAAAGCTTGTTATTAAAACGTTTTTTTTAATGAATTTTTTTACCCCCTCCGCTTGTAGGCGTAGGCCTACTGTCATAAAAATTAACTAGGGCAACATGTATATTTATTTTTTGTTAAGCGCGACAACTCTTTTATACTGTCGACAGCATCATCCAAGCTTGGTTACTTCCCCTAAAGAGAGGATTATAATATCTGAATATGTGACTATGTGATGAGGGTATGTCATGCCACCCCCCCCCCCCTCCCTACACGGACAATATAGAACACAATATTAAAATCAAATATGAAATAAATAATTTAATCACCGTCCACCCACACTAAGGTAAATGGATGGGGTGAGTGGTGTGTGTGGAGGAGGGAGGGGGGGGGGGGTGACTATGAAGTAAAAACAATCGGTAAAATAAGCTTCCTCGTTAGAGGCATCTTATTTATTTAATAAAATAACATCAAGTTTCAAAGACTAGTTCTCTTTTTTCAATATTGTTTGAACGTATGGGAAAAAATTCTACCTTCCTTTTAAAACATATTAAAGAAATAATACATAAATTGAAACGCGCTATAAGTTATGTGATGTTGTATTACATTTTTAAAACAAGTTACGAGAAAGATTTCAGAATTATACTCTATGTACTTCACAATGTCGATGGATGCTTTAATGATAAAGAACATAGTTTTAAAAAGTTCTAAGCTTGTTACCAAATATATACTGATATATGTGTATGTTGTCTGGTGACTACAGTTAGATTGGTTGTGTGATGACGGAGTTTTGTGTGTACGTGAAAGTGCTACGTGTAAACAATGTGTAGTGAGCTTGTCTGACATTCGTGTATGTTCGATGGGTGGGTGTAGGACAGTGTCTAGTGCAAGGTTAACAAGTGCTGGTGTGTTTTGACATGTGGGTGCCTGAGCTAGTGTTCAGGGGACGAACAATGAGAGATGGGAAAAGGGAAACAACTGGTGACACGGACTATGGAGGGAGGGGGGTGTGAAGGAGAATAGATTAAACTTAACACGCATGTCAAAACCTATGACATGGTGTGTTCAACAGCTATTTTACTTTTTATTTTTGATATGGGAAATTTCTTAACGCGTGTTGGCTATTGAAAAGACTTCCCAAGATAAACTAGCTCAACTGTATCGCTTTGCTGTTTTTGGTAGACATATTAAATTGTGTAAGTTGACTGGATTCTGTTGTTCATTCTGTGTGTGTGTAGATTCTGTGTGGGGAGCATGATTTGTTCGTGGGATCAGCAAGGACTGTTTATTTCTGGACATTGCTTCTATGTAATTAATAGGACCCATCACCAAAAAAACCAACAACAGAGGAAACACCAACAAGGCTCCATCAATAAAAGGCCCGATCAACGAGAGGAACAATAAGCTAGAGGACCCATCAGCTAGTGTACCCATCAGCTAGAGGCTCCATCAGCTAGATCAACAAGATGATCAAACACAATGAAAATCAGTAAGTGCGTAGCGGGCTTGTATATGTATACAGTAAACAAAAACAAAATATTATAAACAAACTACCACAAACCAACGAACATAAGTTACCACCATTAACTGACAACAGACCAACGAACAACAACTAACCCATTAACAGACAACCAACCAAACATAGACCACAAAATCACTAACTTTCAAATGACAAACAATTAGGACGTCATTATACCTCCCAGTCTACAAGTAGGACATCATTACACATTAAGCATGTAAGTAGGGCGTCATCACACATTCCAGTACATAATTAGGACGTCCCAGCATACAATTAAGATGTCATTACACCTCACAGCTTACCATTCGAACGTCATTAAACCCCCAAGCCTACAAGTAGAACGTCATTACACTTCCCAGCTTACAAATAGGACGTCATTACACATTTAGTATATAAGAAGGACGTCATTACAAATCCCAGCACACATGTAGGACGTCATTACATATTCAAGCATACAATTAGAACGACATTACACATTCCATCAAACCATAGGGACGTCATTGCACATTTTAGCATATAATTAGGACCTCATCACCCATTACAGCACACACGTAGGACGTCATTATACATTCCAGCATACAATTAAGACGTAATTACACCTCCAAGCTTACAAGTAGGACATCATTCCACACTCCAGCATAAATGTAAGTCAACCTTGCACCTCCCACCATACATTTAGCACGTCATTACACATTACAGCATACAATTAGCACGTCATTACACATTACAGCATACAATTAGCACGTCATTACACATTACAGCATGCAATTAGCACGTCATTACACATTACAGCATACAATTAGCACGTCATTACACATTACAGCATACAACTAGCACGTCATTACACATTACAGCATACAATTAGCACGTCATTACACATTACAGCATACAATTAGGATGTCGTTTCACATCCCAGCATTAAATATGGACGTCATTATACATCTTAGCATACAATTAGGACGTCATTGTACATCTTAGCATACAAATAGATGTTTGGTTTTAAACATTCCAGCATTCAATTAGAAAGATGTTACACATCCCAGCATACAATTAGGACGTCATTTCACATCCTAGCATACAAATAGATGTTTGGTTTTAAACATTCCAGCATTCAATTAGAAAGATGTTACACATCCTAGCATATAATTAGGACGTTATCAACATTCTACCATATAATTAGGACTTCATTACACCCCCCAGCTTATAAATAAGACGACATTACATATTCCTTCATACAATTAGATCGCCATTACATATTCAAGCATACAATTAGGACGTCATCACACATTACAGCATACAACTAGGTCGTCATTATACATTTAATAATATAAATATGACGTCATTATACAATCACGCATACATATCGGATCATTAAACATTCTAGCATACAATTAGTACGTCATTACACATCCCAGCATAAAATAAGAACATCATTAATATTCCAGCATACAGTTAGGATGTCATTACATATTCCAGCATATAAATGGGACGTCATTACACCTTGCAGCATACAAGTAGGACGTCATTAATACCGCCTGCCCCCATGACCCCCTAAGACCTCACAAAACAGCTTTTCATATTTATGTATTTTAAATTGGATTTTTACTTTCTCGTATATACAAAGTATAGAGAAAGTATTGTAATCGTGCACAAAAATAACATGAAATTTTGACAGTTTTCACCGTTTTACTCCTCAGTCCTTCATCACATTCGAAGTATAGAGGACTTATTTTAATCGGGCAAAAATTATCAATCCAGATTTATCAAAATTAAGAGGTTTTATGCGTAATCCAGTCTGAAAAACTGGGCTTTGCAATTCTGTCCGTATGTCTGTGTGTCTGTCTGTCCGTGTGTAAACACGATAACTTGAGTACCGTTACAGCTAGGTTGATGAAATTTCATATATAAGTATTTTATCAAAATCGTAGATCCGCATCAACTTTTGTGCGATTTTCGATAACCGGAAGTGGTACTTTTTCTACTTTGAATTTTTCAAAAGCCGATAACTTGAGTACTATTTCCGATAGATAAATGAAATTTCACATGTAAGTAAAAGATCTAATTCTCTACCTTCTGTTAAATTTTGAGTAATTTCCATTGACCGGAAGTAGTAATTTACGCTACTTCCGATTTCTCAAAAAACGAATGTAAATTAGTACTAATAATATTGCGCACTATTGTGCACTTTTTTATTTGGCGTTCACTTGGTGTGCAATTCTTTTGTCTACGAGATTTTATTCTATTTTTAAAACTTTAAGTATTTAAAATGGATTAAGAATCATGTCTATAGCCCGAGTTCCCATCCCCTGTTGTTTTATATAAGAATATTCGAGAAAGATTAGGGGAGATCACTCCCGGTTTATTTTAAAAATGAAATTATCTTTCTATCAATTTGTCTTTGATTAGGATCAACATTGAGTAAGACAGATCTGCTTTTATTTCGACTTAAAATAAAACATGTTAAATTTTTATTTATTCAATTCTACATTTTTTTTTAAATGCGAGAGTGGAACATCACACTACTTGAACCATCTACCACTACTCATAACTGTTCGATCCCCACCCCCTCCCCTTTTCGCTAATCCCGCTAGGGCCGTAGCCTACTGTCATAAAATTAACAGGGGCAATAAAAATGTTTATTTTCTTTGTCAAGCGCGACAACTCTATTAATACTTTCAACAGCGTCATCCAAGCTTAGTTATTTCCTCTTAATAGAGGATAATATTTGAATATGTGTCATGCAACCCCCCCCCCCCCCCCACACACACACACCCCTCCACGGACAATATAGAACGCAATATTAAAATAAAATATGAAATATATAATTTAATCATCGTCCACCCACACTAAGGTAAATGGATGGGGCGAGTGGTGTGTGTGTGGGGAGGGGGGGGGGGGAGAGGGAGGGGTGACTGAGGTAAAAAAAACAACTGTAAAATAAGCTTTCTCATTAGAGGCATCTTATTTATCTAATAAAATACAAGTTTCAAAGACTAGTTATCTCTTTCTTTGCGAGTTGTTTAAGAAGCATGGGGGGTCACCATCATTTTAAAACATATCAAAGAAAAGAATACGTATAGAAACGCGTTGTATTTATGTGATGTAGTATTACATTTTTAAAACAAGTAACGAGAAAGATTTCCGAATTATACCCTAGGCAGGGGCGTTGTGATGGGGGTGCTGACCGCACTAGGTGACACCATTTTGTGGGGTGACACCAAGGAAAAAATTGGAAAATATATAGATCGTTCCAGTTAAATGAATGATTAATTAGAAATAAATAGTCTTCTTTAATACACAAATTAAATTGTGTAAAATTGTGTGGTTTCTGTGTGTGGATTGTGTTTTTAGATTATGATTTGTTCCTGGAATAAGCATGGACTTTATTTCTTAACATCTTCTCTATGTAATCACCAGGACCCAGCAAGAAAAAAAACCCAAAAACATGAGGAAACATTAACAAGGCTCCATTAATAAAAGGACCGTTCAACTAGAGGAACCATTAGCTAGAGGACCCATCAGCTAGAGGACCCATCAGCTAGAGGACCCATCAGCTAGAGGACCCATCAGCTAAAGGACCCATCAGCTAAAGGACCCTTCCGCTAGAGGACCCATCAGCTAAAGGACCCTTCTTCTAGAGGACCCATCAACACGATGATCAGACATGACAAAAATCAGTAAGTGCGTAGCTTGCGTGTATATTTACACAGTAAACATAAACAACATATTACCATGCCAGATAAGCAGCGTTCAAGCAAACTGTGAGAGGTGGGCCTCTCATATATGGACTTTACCTTCTCAGCCAGCACAAACTCTGACAGAAAGCAGCTGCTTTTACCTGTATGTGAAGGGGGTGTTTGCTTGAGAGCCATGGCTCTCTGCCAAAAGCACCAAGACTCAACTCCTGTGGGACAGTCATCGTGGTTGGGCACTTCGTCAGAGGAAGCTGCATGGTAGAAGCTCATGAAGATTTTTTTCCTCAGTTCTTCTACATCTGCACATTTTCCGGCATGAGGCGTGATCATGAGGCGTGGATCATGAGGCGTGGAACATGAGGCGTGGAACATGAGGCGTGGAACATGAGGCGTGGAACATGAGGCGTGGAACATGAGGCGTGGAACATGAGGCGTGGAACATGAGGCGTGGAACATGAGGCGTGGAACATGAGGCGTGGAACATGAGGCGTGGAACATGAGGCGTGGAACATGAGGCGTGGAACATGAGGCGTGGAACATGAGGCGTGGAACATGAGGCGTGGAACATGAGGCGTGGAACATGAGGCGTGGAACATGAGGCGTGGAACATGAGGCGTGGAACATGAGGCGTGGAACATGAGGCGTGGAACATGAGGCGTGGAACATGAGGCGTGGAACATGAGGCGTGGAACATGAGGCGTGGAACATGAGGCGTGGAACATGAGGCGTGGAACATGAGGCGTGGAACATGAGGCGTGGAACATGAGGCGTGGAACATGAGGCGTGGAACATGAGGCGTGGAACATGAGGCGTGGAACATGAGGCGTGGAACATGAGGCGTGGAACATGAGGCGTGGAACATGAGGCGTGGAACATGAGGCGTGGAACATGAGGCGTGGAACATGAGGCGTGGAACATGAGGCGTGGAACATGAGGCGTGGAACATGAGGCGTGGAACATGAGGCGTGGAACATGAGGCGTGGAACATGAGGCGTGGAACATGAGGCGTGGAACATGAGGCGTGGAACATGAGGCGTGGAACATGAGGCGTGGAACATGAGGCGTGGAACATGAGGCGTGGAACATGAGGCGTGGAACATGAGGCGTGGAACATGAGGCGTGGAACATGAGGCGTGGAACATGAGGCGTGGAACATGAGGCGTGGAACATGAGGCGTGGAACATGAGGCGTGGAACATGAGGCGTGGAACATGAGGCGTGGAACATGAGGCGTGGAACATGAGGCGTGGAACATGAGGCGTGGAACATGAGGCGTGGAACATGAGGCGTGGAACATGAGGCGTGGAACATGAGGCGTGGAACATGAGGCGTGGAACATGAGGCGTGGAACATGAGGCGTGGAACATGAGGCGTGGAACATGAGGCGTGGAACATGAGGCGTGGAACATGAGGCGTGGAACATGAGGCGTGGAACATGAGGC
>NW_026731563.1:2500-28491 GCF_028476545.2 Physella acuta
TTGGTCCGTTTAATATGTTTTAGCATAGTGCGTTTATTTAATATTTTATTGACCTTATGCAAAAAAGTAAAAACAGTGCTAACTATACAGATTATTTTAGTCGTTATATAAATAAGCCCTACCCAGCCAAATATAATAAGACACTTCGATACATGTAAAAAGCACATCATGTGGTGTGTTTATTTTTATAGATTCTAAAATCTGTAGCGATGGCGGACACTACCATGATACACCACCAGCCCGCTTATATTATATATATCCTAATATATAAAAGCCCATTTGCGCAATTTTTTTTCTCTCTCTCTCTCTCTCTCTCTCTCTCTCTCTCTCTCTCTCTCACTCTCTATGTTCGTAAAATATTTTCACAGGCTATGATATCAGTATCGTCAGCGATATATGGAGAACTTGATATGGACTTTTGTTAAAAATATTATGGTAGATGTTTTAATTAAATGTATAAACAAAATTTTATTTAGAGAAGAAAAATAAAAAATAAAGGCATATTCGAATGCAGAGAAACAGTTTTTATTATGCAACCGGAAAATTGATTATAGTTGTGACAAAAATGCGATGATCAATGACGTCACATACCAAATGTTTACACTATGGAAAAAACACAAAACTAATGGCGTCATCGTCCGATTTTAGAATATAAAGAAATAAACTATTTTATTCAAATTTCATTTAGATCTATAGATCTACTTATCAAGACGTACGCTATGAAATGTATAAAATTTTCTCGGCCAAATACAAATTACTTTAAAAAACAACATAACCATTGAACAGTCAGGTTTTTAACGGAATCATTTAAGTCTCTTAATAAGTGTGTGCCTATAATATGGTGTTGTGTTGATTGATAATGTATACAATTTGTTTTTTTCTAATAAGTATTTGTAGCTAGTGGCGGAACTAGAAAAAAGGGCCACCCCGCAAAATTTTTTTTTAGCCCCCCCCCCCCAAATATATATATATATATATATATATATATATATATATATATATATATATATATATATATATATATATATATATATATATATATGTGTGTGTGTGTGTATAGGAACATAGGATACTCATTGTTGGCTCTTCGGGTTTTGAAAAAAAAAATGTTTTTTTTTTCAATTAAAACATGTAACATCAACTTGTCATGTGTGTGAGCGCATTAGTCTATTTGGAAAATCAGTTTTAATTTATTTCTGCCAAAAGACCTATTCACCTCAAGTCGGTCAAAAGTATATAAACCGTGAAAGCTTTGTATAAGTAATGGTGTGTCGTGTTATGTTTATTTTTAATTTTTTCGTATTTATATTATTAATTTTAAATACATTTCCTTTTTATACAATGTAATTCTTTAATAAGTACTTTATAAAAAAATAATAATAAGGGAAGTAATTGTTTTTTAATTTGTTTAGTACAAATCTATTAAAAGGATCGTATGAGCACCCCCATTGACAATTTAAAGAAGGGAAATAATTCATGAAAGTGGTTTGAACGTTTGCTTGTCTTTGATACGTTTTATTATAGGAGAAAGAGGACTCGGCTTTCACAGTGGTTTAAAAACAAGGGGGAAAAAGAATATACAAGAGCGTGGGGTGGTGTCTATAGATTTAAGATAATCCAACCGCAGCTACGGTGATCTTTTTTACAAAACAACCATCAAGTCAAAAATGCAAGAAAATTTTTAAAAATTTTAATATAAAAAAATTATTATGGTCGGCTGTGGGCCCCAAAATGACGTGGGCCCCCCCGCACTGTAGTTCCGCCCCTGTTGGTAGCCTTGTTATTTTAATTGTGCCGGATGAAAATGAGTGTAATCGATGGTTCCCAAACAGCTTTAACTTTTTAAAATGAAACTTTAACTTTTACCTCTTGACATATATTTTTAAAATTTTATTTAGTAAGATTACATAGACTTTTTAAACCTATTGCATGACTAAAATAAAATGCGCACCAAATGAACACGAACAATAAAAAAAATAGAAAGAGAGACAGACAGAAAGAATTGCAGAGAGATAGACAGACAAAAAAATAAACAAGGTAACAGATCGACATCAGGCAGGTGGAATGGCAGGCAGACAGACGTGCAGACAGGCTGAGAGGCGGGGAAGCGAGCAAGCAAGTAGACGGCAATTAAAAAAAAAGACAGGCAGAAAAGCAGACAGAAAGAAAAACAGATGGATAATCCTAAACGTAACCCAGAAAGGATTGAAAATTGCCCAGTTTATTTTTACCAAATCTACTAGTTAAAGATTGTTATCTAACATGATTGATTTGGTAACTATAAGTAGTAGGCCTATTTAAATTGACGAAGGTGTTTGAAAAATTTTCACGTTGAAAGCTATTTTAAAACCAATTTCAAACAGATTGATATCCAAATAATTTAGAGAAGAATTGAAATTAAATTTTACAATTAGATCCCGTGTCTAACAGCTTACCCGAGGCTTAGCTTGGGGGTTGGGGGGAAGTGCTTACATCGTTTAGGAGGATGGGGGTGACACCAAGCCAAAGTTAGGAAAATATATATAGAAAAATAAGATCACTCCAATTAAATAAATGATTAATTAGAGTACAATTTTTTAAACTAAGATCAAAATTGCAAATTCCTTCAAGGATAGGGGTGGGGTGGGGGTCATGACACCGTGACGTAAACTTGCTAACGACATCAAAAACAATACTACATAGAACTGTATTTATAACCGACTATAAATGTACATTGTTAGTAAAAGGTGACACCAACCAAAAGCTGCAAAATTTCCTGAGCAAAAAAGGTTTTCTTGAGAACTGTAATAACTGACACGTCAATCAACGTCTGGTGTGGGGGAAGCGAGACAAAATTGAATAATTTTCTACAAATACAACGATTTTTCCACTTGATCTAATATATGTTAGAGTTAGGCCCACAAATGTTTTTTCTAGAGGGATCAAAATAAAGTTTTCACCCATTGACGCTTTTCGACACAAAAATAGGAGGTGACACCAAATACACCTTACAAAAAAGTGGATCGGAGTAAAACCACATTGGAAATTTACAAATCTACCTAATTATCATTCGATTAGGCAAATTATTATAGAACAGCCTACGTGTTTGTGTGTATAAGTGTGTGTGTATGTGTGTGTATGTGTGTGTGTATGTTACTTATATGTAGCTAAAATCAATGTATATGGTTCTCGCTAATTTTTGTCTTTCTCAAACTATTTTTAAATATGTAATAAGTTAAATGAAAACATTTTGTTTTTCAATATTCTGTTTTATCAATTGAATAGTGAGTGCGTGTTACTAAATAAAACAACGTTTGAAATGTATTAATGCATTGTAAATAAATTTAGTAAAAAAAACTTGAGAAACGAAAACAAATAATGGAAACCATAAGCAATAAAACAGATAAATAGAAATGATTGGGTCGGCACGTTGACAGAGGTTGACTCTTTTCGTTAACTGAACGTTTTTAAACAATTAATTCACGCCATTAATCAGTTTGATCATTAAATGGTGTATATTATTTTGCAATGGAATATGTTAAATAATAATAATTTACAAATTTAGTATACCCACAGTAAAGAATTTCTAGCGGATGCAAACGTTGTAAAAAGTACTTGGTCATTATGTTACTAATTTTCCTACCAAATAAAAAAACGAAGAAAAAGTTCAGTCCTAAATGCTTAGTTTCGAAAAACATTAAATACATCCACAAAAAAAAAGATATTTAAGTACATATATAGAAGCGCATACACAAACTTACAAATGCATTATATATATATATATATATATATATATATATATATATATATATATATATATATATATATATATATATATATATATATATAAAACTCTATACTAAGATGTGTTTTGAAAGTGGTGGTGACACCATTAGGTGGCGCAACGTGTGACACCCGACCTAACGACGCCACGGCTGCTTATCTTTGACTGACAACAAAGAGACAGAGAGACAGATTTGCTTGCTGATTAATTGACAGACAGACAATATTCCTAATTGACCAACTGCCTGACACACACACTAATTGATTTAGAGAACATAAAGATTTTTATCTTACATTTTAAACACATCCTTCAACACCTCCCCACCCCACCCCAACCAAGTTATCCGCTTACCAAACACATTACTATCCTCTCTTAGCATGAACGTCCTACTGTGAGTAATACCTTAATTAAAATAGAGCACCACAGGTCGACAGCTGTTGACCAGGACATTGTGACCATTAGATCACACTGAAGAAGGTCGGTAGTAGTTACAGGGAGAAAACCAGTTGACAAGATGAAAATATCTACAAGCTTTTTTCTGATTTTGGTGGTCGCTTTAACCATGGGGTCTGAAGGTGAGAAACATTCATTTTTTGACCTTACCACTAGCTGTAGGAAATGATATTTCCAGAAAAACGTGTACAAATATAAAAATTGACTACAGTAATACACATGTAGTTAGTTATAGAATTTAGGAATAGAAAATAATAAGTGAAGGTTTAAATAGAAACATAGCATTGTTAAGATTACTAAATTCATCGCCCTTTTTTTCCGTATTTTTTAAATTTTAAATAATTTTAAAAATTTATTTTTCAATTTAATGGATTCACAGATCAGGTACCTAAGTACTTAAAAGTCAATTTTAAACCTCAATACTTACAAGACTATTACCTCATATTTTATTAGACCTATCTCACTACATGCATGTCTATTAATTTTCTGTTAAACTACCCTTTACTGCACTATATATCATTTCGTTAGCTCAATACTAAAATTCGCTGAATATTGTGATCGCTCTAGTGTTTTAGCAAAATATTGTATGCAAATTAAATCATGTATGTATGACAGTTTTTAGCATGGCTGTTTACTTCCGTTTAAAATAATAAAGTTTCTGACAACTGTTCGTGCTTTCAAATAGATTTATATGTACCCCTTTATGAATACAACCCGCCATACAAATAAGTGGTGTGGTTAGGTTATCTTTGGAACTTCGCTGATCAATTTTCTGACAACTTTTAATGATTTCATATAGCTTACCTTGTACCAGTCTATGAATACAAACCGCAACTTAAACACGTGGCATGGTTAGGTGATGTTAGGAATACCGATATTTATGAACCAGGTGGCATAATTGGCAAGTAGGTGCTATTTTCTTTAATAAACTTTTTAACATGCGTTTCAAAGATTGATTTTTCAATAATGAGATGTTGTAGGTAAATAATATAATTCTATTTTTATATAACATTTTTAGAACAATTAAAGTACTTATTATTTTACTATTGAAAATAGAAATCAAATTATGTTTGATCTCGCTATTCCTGAGAATTTTTTACATGAAATAATTTGAAAGACCAGGTTCATGTTGACGGCACTTTAAAGCCAGAGAATAAATAAAGTGTAAATACAATTTGCACTCATAGTATACAATAATTAGCAATGATTAGCAATAATTAGCATTCAAACGACTTAATTAGTAAATTGTTTTTGATAATTCATCAATTTTCTTGCAGCCGCTTATGTTTGCATACAAAATTGATGTAGATAGTATGATACTAATCTCAGCCTATATGTTTATTGTTCTTGCTTGAATACTGGCTACACAATTTCTTTATTTCCAGATGCCAACAAGCTCTAATGAAATGTGGCCGTACAGACGGTAAATGCTGCCCACCAAAGCTGAAATGCCGGTAAACGTAAAAAAATAATTTTTGACTCAAAGCTTTGATACACACACACAAGCACATATACAGATTAAATTAATAACATAAATCTACTAGGGAATAAAATCAACACATTTACAACACATTTACAACGGGAAAATAAAACGAACTTGTAATCTGTTTTTTTAAAAAAAGAACACTTAAATTAAACACCCAATTATGCAGAGCAATCCGGGGGAAAAATAATAGAAAAAGATAAGTGAAAAATCATAGAAGAAATCCAATTGGGGAATTCGTCTAAAAGAAAGGCTAAATCAAATATAATTAAAAAAAACAACTCCTAAAACAATGCAAAATAATACCAATAATAATATCCATAAACATGTACATATATATGAGGGTGTCAGAATCTCAAAGAATGCACAACCAACACGATTGAGGCTAGGTATCACAGTATCCTTTATTTCTCTTCAAACGCGCACCTAGTCCCACACAAACCTGTTTGCTTTCACTCCAACTTTCAACTGTCTTCCGCATTCATTCCTACACACCACCTTTCTCTAGCTCACAGCACAGCCACTGTCACCCGACCAGTCGCTTCCCTTGTACCCTCGTTCACTCCGTACAACAACATACACGTCAACACACCCGGCCACGCGTCTTACTACATGATACATACACACACGCAGTGATCCGTTCCACGTAATCACCTTACATTACATCACCACAATATACACAAACGCAAACACAAGCACAAACACAAGCACAAACACTAAAACATACACAAAAACATACACATACACAAACACAAACACAAACGCATACCAATACGCATACGCATACGAACACGCACACGCACACGCACATACACATACACATACACATACACATACGCATACGCATACGCATACGCATACGCATACGCATACGCATACGCATACGCATACGCATACGCATACGCATACGCATACGCATACGCATACGCATACGCATACGCATACGCATACGCATACGCATACGCATACGCATACGCATACGCATACGCATACGCATACGCATACGCATACGCATACGCATACGCATACGCATACGCATACGCATACGCATACGCATACGCATACGCATACGCATACGCATACGCATACGCATACGCATACGCATACGCATACGCATACGCATACGCATACGCATACGCATACGCATACGCATACGCATACGCATACGCATACGCATACGCATACGCATACGCATACACATACACATACACATACACATACACATACACATACACATACACATACACATACACATACACATACACATACACATACACATACACATACACATACACATACACATACACATACACATACACATACACATACACATACACATACACATACACATACACATACACATGTGTACGTACACGCACACGCACACGCACATGCACACGCACACGCACACGTATATATATATATATATATATATATATATATATATATATATATATATATATATATATATATATATATATATATATATATAAATGTAAATATATATATAATTGCATATATATATATATATATATATATATATATATATATATATATATATATATATAATTGCATATATATATATATATATATATATATATATATATATATATATATATATATATATATAAATATATATATATATATATATATATGTATATGTATATGTATTTGCAATTATATATAGTTACATTTATATATATACATATATATATGTATATATATATATATATATATATATATATATATATATATATATATATATATATATATATATATATATATTAATATATATATTATTTATTTTTATTTTATTTATTTATTGTTATATTTTATTTATATTTTTATTTAATCACAGAAACTGAATTGTATTTTCGTTTTTTTTTAAAATTTATTAATTAATTTATATATATATATATATATATATATATATATATATATATATATATATATATATATATATATATATATATATATAAATATATACATATATATATATGCAATTATATATATTTACATTTATATATATACATATATATATATATATATATATATATATATATATATATATATATATATATTATTTATTTTTATTTTATTTTTTTATTGTTATATTTTATTTATATTTTTATTTAATCACAGAAACTGTATTGTATTTTCGTTTTTTTTTTTAATTTAGAGACGGCTATTGTGAGCATTGAATTGAAGCTACGATGCTCCTTGGTGACTAGATTGTGCATAACGGAGCTTAAATTGTTATTGTAACGCTACGTTTGAGCAATGTTTTAAAAGTAATCAAGTAGCTTCGTTTTATTTTTTCTTAAAATCAAATTAAAGCGAAAATTATAAAAAAAATTACATGCCTCATTGTTTCTGTTGGTTGTTGTTCATCCATCCATCTAGCTATCCTAGGCTAAGTCAAATTAGCTTTGAGTTGTGATGTGTTGGATGTCACGTTTATAGCCGTGGATTGGGTTGTGAGAAATATGGAACGTGGTTAGATTTGGTTTTCGTTAATGGTGTCAAGGGGGGTTAAAAAGAATAGTTTTGTGTTCTATTTCGATATTTTATACTAATCAAAATCGTCTTAGAGGACTATCGAATTTAGAAATCAATTCTGCATAAACTTTTTTTTTACATTCAGAAAAATTGAAAACGTTTTATTTTCACTAAGTGTTTTTCTGTCGACACTTATTAAAATCGGAAAATTTCAGAAACGGCAAAAAGGATTTTTTTTATTATTATTTGGAAATATAACTCATAATTAAATTTTTTAGAATAGCTTAACTCAAAACAATCGCGCACCAAAGGACAACAAAAAAAAACTTTTGTTTTAATAACCTTTTTAATGAAAATAGTAGTTTCCTCAGCAAATTTTACTATATTTGAAAAATAATTAAGAATTCAACGAAGTTAAATTTAATCTTAAATTACATTGTGAATTAGCTATTACGAGCTTTGAATGTTAAAATAAAATGAAGCTTTGCCTGTGCGTAATGACTAAATTATCAAATTGGAAACCGACAATATTATTGACATTAATGCCAATGTTAAAAATTTAATTAAGAAGCTTAGTTGTTTTATCTTAGATTCAATAATATATATATATATATATATATATATATATATATATATATATATATATATATATATATATATATATATATATATACATATATATATATATATATATATATATATATATATATATATATATATATATA
Organism: Physella acuta; assembly: GCF_028476545.2. Classification (NCBI taxonomy): domain Eukaryota; kingdom Metazoa; phylum Mollusca; class Gastropoda; family Physidae; genus Physella; species Physella acuta. The sequence goes on from NW_026731563.1 coordinate 11,424, forward strand.
TATATATATATATATATATATATATTAAAAGTTTATAAGTTATTGGGTAAGTTAATTAGTTTTAATTTCACTTTTTTGTATTTTGTCTTAAAAATGTTGATATTAGATCGTCTTCACGCAGGGGTGGAACTAGCTTACCACCAGACCCAGTAATGAGCGGGGAGGGTGGGGGGTTGGCAGGCCTATACCGTTTATAATACCAGAATCGTAAATAAATAACAAAAACTAAAAAAAAAAAAACTAAAAAAGACTAGCTGAAAATCTTTGCAATGAAATAGGTTAAATTGCTAAATTAAGAAAATGATTTAAAACAATTAATTCAAATTTATTGAGACAGTTTTTATATATATATATATATATATATATATATATATATATATATATATATATATATATATATATATATATATATATATATATATATGTAGACTGTCTCAATAATAAAATGAAAAGGACAGTTGAAAATTGATATAAGTGTCAGAACTTAACAAAAATAGCAAACGGACGTATCGTTAAAGCTATAGCCGACAGAAAATTAGCTACATAATACGTTATACTTGTGAATGGGCAACAAAATCGTGTATGGAAGCCGTCATCATAGTTGTAAAAAGTAAATAAATCATGTGATGTCACTATAAAGTCATTGTTCTGAACTTTTTTAATTAATGTGGTTAATGTACAAATGAATAAATAAATTAAGTAATTAACGTTTTAAAATTAATTTGTGATTAACAGTCTGTTTTGAAAAAGAAATTTTTTCTCTACCTAAATACTATTTTACAGATCTACACATAGTGCAGATTCTTTCCTGTGATCAAACGGACAAACAAATAAATATTCAAACATGTAAACAAACTTGAGTTTTAGTAGTATACTAGACTACCCGTTATCTAGTTAGATAACTGTGGGTTTAGGGGGGGGGTCATCCATAAATGACATCACGTCTGTAACTTATCGACACAAAATAACGAGACCCCACATTCGAAATGACGATTTTTATCTTTTAAAAACACCGATTTCGGCTGAGCATGTGTCTGACCACACTATCATTTTTTATACTGACGTCACAGGTGACCTACTCAACTCTACTTCATCTGCCAAGTGTCCCGCCAAGTTTCAGACAACATGTTTTTATCGTTTAAAAAACGATTCCCGCAGAGCTTATCTCTGATCACACTAACCCTTCATATGCCGAGGACAAAGAAACGGGTGAACTCTACTTCACCTACCCTGTGTCCCGCGAGTTCCCGATAGGCTACTTCGTAATTCACGTTTAAAACAAAAATCGAAAAAAAATTAAGTTTGTCTTAATGTGTCCCGAACCCGTAACACCCGCATGGTATCCATTCAACTACCATTTTAGCTATAGGGGCACTGTAAAATTAGTCCTATACTGTACTGCAAAGTAAGAAACCAGCTACGCGAATAATTTATATTATTTCAAATTTAATTAGGGGCCTATATCCCAAATTAACCAATTCCATAGCTAAACAAAGATTTATATAAAATAATTAAGGCCTGAAATAGTTTAGTATATAGATTCTAGTTCTAGGTTCTAGTGGTATAACAAAGATTTATATAAAATAATTAAGGCCTGAAATAGATTCTAGATTCTAGATGTAGAATTCTAATGAAGTCTAGATTTAAAATGTACGATCTAGTGACCTAGATCTAGATCTAGATTCATAACTTTTTCTTCCTTCGACAGCTGATCTGTAGATCTAGAGAAATGTATTGTGTAATAGAATAAAAAGAACTATTAAAACATGGATACTAGTGTTGAAACGTAATAAAATATTAAAACATGGATAATAGTGTTGAAACGTAATAAAATTATTACATTGACGTATTGTAAAAGTTATAGCCGACAAAAAATTAGCTTTATAGCGCGTTAAAGATCTGAATGGGCAACACAATCTTCGATGGAACCGCCAATATTGTTTTAAAAAGTAAAAAATCATCACTATTCACTCTAAGTGTTGTCATTGTTTTAAACTTTTATAATTAATCTAGTTAATGTACCAATGAATATATCAATAAATTAATTAACATCTTTAAATACATTTGGGATTAACAGTCTGTTTGAAAACAAAAATTGTTCTCTACCTACATACTATTTTACAGCTCTACACATATTGCAGATTTGCTCCTGTACAAACAAAAAAAAAACAAATATTTAAACTTGTAAACAAACTTGAGATAACTGTTGGTTTGGGGTTCATCCAGAAATGACATTACATCTGTCGCTAATCATCACAAAATAACCAGACCCCACATTCAAAAGGCGTCACACCTCAGACGTTTTTGTCTTTTAAAAATACTGACTTCGTCTGAGCATGGGTCTGACAACATAATCTTTTCATATGCTTAGGACACAAAAAAGGTCAACTACTTCCCCTGCCCAGTGTCCTCCCAACTCAGACATGTTTTTGTCTGTGAAAACAGATTTTGGCTGAGCGTGAGTCTGACCACACTATCTATTCATAATTTTGCAATCTTTTCCGTATGTCTGTGTGTGTGTCTGTCTGTGTGTGTGTGTGTGTGTGTAAACACGATAACTTGAGTACCGTTGCAGCTAGGTTGATGAAATTTCATATATAAGTATTTTATCAAAATTGTAGATCCGTATCAACTTTTGAGCGATTTCCGATAACCGGAAGTGGTACTTTTTCTACTTTGAATTTTTCAAAAGCCTATAACTTGAGTACTATTTCAGATAGATAAATGAAATTTCACATGTAAGTATAAGATCTAATTTTCTACCTTCTGTTAAATTTTGAGTAAATTCCGTTGACCGGAAGTAGTAATTTACGCTACTTCCGATTTCTCAAAAAAACTAATGTAAATTTTTAAAGTACTAATAATATTGCGCACTATTATGCACTTTTTTTAATTTGGCGTTTACTTTGTGTGCAATTCTTTTATCTACGAGATATTATTCTATTTTTAAAACTTTAAGTATTTAAAATGGATTAAAAATTATGTCTATCGCCCGAGTTCCCATCCCCTGTTTTTTTATATAAGAATATTCGAGAACGTTTAGGGGAGACTACTCCCGGTTTATTTGTTTAGAGACGGCTATTGTGAGCATTGAATTTATTTAAATGAATTGAAGCTTTGACGTTCCTTGGTGACTAGATTGTGCATAACGGAGTGTAAATTGTTAACGTAACGATAAGTTTGAGCAATGTTTTAAAAGTAATCAAGTAGCTTCGTTTTATTTTTTACTTAAAATCAAATTAAAGCGAAAATTAAAACAAATTACAGGCCTCATAGTTTTTGTCGGTTGTTGTTCATCCATCCATCTAGTTATCCTGTGCTAAGTAGAATTAGCTTTGAGTTGTGATGTGTGGGATGTATGGGATGTGTCACGTGTATAGCTGTGGATTGGGTTGTGAGAATTATGGAACGTGTTAGATTTGGTTTTCGTTAATGGTGTCAAGGAGGGTTAAAATATAGTTTTGTTTTATTGCAATTCTTTTTCGATATTTTATACTAATCAAATTCGTCTTAGAGGACTATCGAATTTAGAAATCAATTCTGCATAATCTTTTTTCTTTTACATTAAGAGAAAAATTGAATTAGAAATATAACGCAAAATACAGTACACAATAATAATAATAATCATCGATACATGAAAAAAAAAGACACTACTGTTAGCTCTTTATTTATTTGTATAATCATTCAAACATCTTATGCTTCTCCCCGGGAGCTGGATGTTTTCCCGAAAGACACTTGCCCGAAGGCCGAATTCCCGAATGGACACTTGCCCGAATGCGACAAATGCCCGAATGGACACTTTCCCGAATGCGACAAATGCCCAAATGGACATTTGACAAATGCGACAAATTCCCGTATGGACACTTGCCCGAATCCAACAAATGCCCGAATGGACACTTTCCCGAATGCGACAAACGCCAGAATAGACACTTGCACGAATGCGACAAATGCCCGAATGGACACTTGCTTTAGGGATAGCTAAGGTGTTAGGGTAATGGGTTACCATGCTAACTGCACGGGTTTGTGACAAATCATGTCAATGGTAAAAAAAAGTTTCAATTTTTTTAGATGTGAATAATAAAGCTGCCTATCGGAACTGGCTGGATACAGGGCAGGTGAAGTAGAGTTCATCTGTGTCTGTGTCCTCAGCATATGAAGGGATAGTGTGGTCAGAGCCAAGCTCGGCCGAATTCTTTTTTTTTAACGATAAAAACATGCTGTCTTTGACTTTGCTGGGCACTGGGGAGTGAAGTAGAGTTGGGTAGGTGTAGAGTTCACCTGTGACGTCAGCTTATGAAGGGATAGTGTGGTCAGACCCATTCTCTGTGGAAATCTGTGTTTTAAAAGACAAATATCATGTCTGAGTTGTCGGGACACTGAGCAGGTGAAGTAGAGTTGACCTGTTTTTGTGACCTTATCATATGAAGGAATAGAGTGATAAGACAAATGCTCATCCGAAATCTGTGTTTTTAAAAGAAAAACGTCTGAGGTGTGACGTATTTTTTAATGTAGGGTCTGGTTATTTTTGTGATGATAAGTGACAGACGCGATGTTATTTATGAATGACCCCTCAAACCCACAGTTATCCAAAGGATGACGGGCAGTCTAGTAGTATTTAAAATGTCGAAGGTGTTGGAAATATTGTCCACGTTGAAAGCTATTTTAAAACCAATTTCAAACTGCGTTATATACGAAAAATTAGGAGAAGAATTGAAATTAAATTTTACATTAGATCCTAGCTCAATCAGCTTAGCTTTGCCAGACAGACGAACAGACTACCAGACAAAAAGACTAACAGACGAACAGACGAACAGGCGAACAGGCGAACAGGCGAACAGACGAACAGACGAACAGACGAACAGACGAACAGACGAACAGACAAATAAAGAGAAATGACCTATATGGTGTAAAATATTCCATTGATAGGGTATCGTAAGCTATGTGGGTGTCGTATTGCTTTCAAAAGTGTGGTAGAGTAGCCAAGAGGATGGAGTTTAATGTGAGGGGGTTGGGGGTTGATTTATGTGTGGGGCGGGATAATGTTTGGTTTTCTTTGGAGTGTGTTCTATAATTATGCCGTGATGAAGTTTTATATTATTGTGATTGTCCTTTTAACTTACACGTATACAGAGTATAGGGGAATTATTGTAATCGTATTAAAGGATTAACATTAACAGATATTTGGTTAACTAAAAATAATCTTAGACTTAATGGAAACATGCGCGTCAGCTGGCATCCTAGTGGTCGTGTGATTTTCAGCAGGCCGTCTTCTATGTAAACACCATGGCGCTTATGTTCATGTTAAATTTCAAGAGCACCATAAAATAGGGAAATAGTAGGACACTACATTCAATGACTAAACTGAAACAGGGGCCTTAGCTTGCGCTTTTGTGCAACCGAACATTTTTGGATTGTGAACTATAAATTGCAATTAGAAAAACGAACTTTAAAAAAAACACACCAAGAGAACAGATTAAAAGAAGAACTAAACTAAATTCACAACCTAGTTCGATCAGCTTAACTTAACAGGCAAACAAAGATGTGTGGATGGACAGACAGACAGACAGACAGACAGACAGACAGACAGACAGACAGACAGACAGACAGACAGACAGACAGACAGACAGACAGACAGACAGACAGACAGACAGACAGACAGACAGACAGACAGACAGACAGACAGACAGACAGACAGACAGACAGACAGACAGACAGACAGACAGACAGACAGACAGACAGACAGACAGACAGACAGACAGACAGACAGACAGACAGACAGACAGACAGACAGACAGACAGACAGACAGACAGACAGACAGACAGACAGACAGACAGACAGACAGACAGACAGACAGACAGACAGACAGACAGACAGACAGACAGACAGACAGACAGACAGACAGACAGACAGACAGACAGACAGACAGACAGACAGACAGACAGACAGACAGACAGACAGACAGACAGACAGACAGACAGACAGACAGACAGACAGACAGACAGACAGACATACAGACAGACAGACAGACACGCAGGCAGGCAGGCAGGCAGGCAGGCAGGCAGACAGAAAGACCCGCAGGCAGGCAAGCAGGCAGTCAGGAAGGTAGCAGGTAGGCAGGCAGACATATTTTTTTTAATCTTAAACCCAATCAGCGTAATCCGCTTCCCAAACATATTAATGACCTCTCTTAACTCGCGCGTCATACCTTAAATACCTTGAAATAGGGCACTGCAGGTCGACACTAATGGTTGACCTGGACATTGTGACCACTAGATCACACCGAAGAGGTCGCTACTGATTACAGTTAGAGAAAAAAAAAACAGTTGAGTAAATGAAAATATTGACAAGTTTTATTCTCATTTTGGCTGTCAGTTTTAGCATGAGGTCTGAAGGTGAGAAACATACATTTTGACCTTATCCCTAGCATTAGAAAATGATATTTTCTGGGATTTTTTATTCAGAAAAACAAGTATCAATTTAAAAATAGACAACAGTAATACAATAGTATTTTTGTTATAGAATTTAGTAGTGGAATAAAAATACTAAGTGACGATACTAAAATCAAATAGAAACAGCTTTGTAAAGATTATAAGACCTCATCCACCTTTTTAACCGTACTTACCTCACTACAAGCAAGTCTATTCTTTTACTGTTAAACTACCCTTTACTGCACTATATTATATTATTTCGGTAGCTCAATACTAAAATTCGCTAAATATCGTTATCGCTCTAGTGTTTTAGCAAAATATTGTATGCACATTAAATCATGTGTGTATGCCAGTTTTTTTACGTGGCTGTTAATATCCGTTTGAAAATATTCAAATTTCTGACAACTGTTCGTGTTTTCAAATAGTTTTATATGAACCCCCAGAGGCGTAGCGAGGAGGGGGGAACGGGGGGTGCAGACCGCACCGGGTAACACCGTTTAGGGGGTTGACACAAAGGCAGAAAATAGTAAAATATATGCAGAAAAATGATAATTCCACTTATTTAAGTGATTAATTAGAGTGTTAAATAGTCTTTCAAGAGCGAATTTGACAAATCCTGACAAGGGTGGAGGTGGGGCGGGGGGGGGGGGACGACGACACCATGACGTTAACCTGCTAATGATAAAGAAAACATGTTACATCAAGCTGTATTTCTAACCGTCTATAGATAAAAAGTCGTTAGTGTTATATCTGTGCACGGTTTAAAGCCGTCGCATTTGGGGTGGGGGTGGGGAGGGTGAATGGATGGAAGTTACATTAACTTAACGATACAAACTATGCCTGAGGTAAACGGTTTGATTGAGAATCGTAATAACTTATATGTTAATCCATGTATAAGGGGTGGGAGGTAAAAATGAAATACATAAAAAAATATCTGAATACATATACACATGTGTAGCTATTAGGATATATATATATATATATATATATATATATATATATATATATATATATATATATATATATATATATATATATATATATATATATGTATATATATATATATATATATATATGTATATATATATATATATATATATATATATATATATATATATATATATATATATATATAAAGCAAAGTGGTCGGGTGCCCGATAGTACACTTCTCGGCGCCGCAGGCGCTTAAAATTTGGCAGGCTCCTGTGACCTACTTAGGTCTTTTTGCTTTATTTATATTTAATCTCCTGAGTTATGTATTTGTCCTTGGGAGAATTGTCAGTTCACTGGTACGAATCGGTCAACTGAACTCTGTCACATCAGGTGATTGTATTTTTAATCCCTGGCAGAACTTCAACCAATGGTCTTGCGACCGTGAGGATCCTTGACAGATCCTCAACCAATAGTCGTAAGACTTTTGAGTTATTTCCCCTTAATCTGAGTTGTATTTAATCTCGGGTTTTTTCATGTCTAAAGGCAGCCAGATTGACCTTTGGACCAGGAGAGTTGTGCCGTTGGTTATGTGTGCCACTTTTTCAGTATTGTTATTTTGTGACATGATTAACACCTTTTGTATAAGGTATTGTGTGGCAAGTTGTAGTATTTCAACTATTTTGTTCTGGTGTATTATTGCACCTTTTTGATTACTTTGGTGATAGTTTGGTCCTTTATTTGGATTTCTATTGTTGTAGAGGCAATAAGTCTCTTCTTGGTTTTATGTGGTAATTATGATGCCATTCAGTTGTGTGAAGTATTGATCTTTATAGGTGTATAATATACTAAGCCACAACTGTGATATAGTGTGATTTTCTCAAACTGTAAGTTGGAGTTTTTGAGTTTATTTATTGTACTCTTTGAGTCTGTACATTTTGAACTTACCTAGTGTCATAATTTTGTACATTTATTAAAAAGGTATTGATAGTTTAAGTCATGTTGAGTCTCTTCGATTTGTCGTGTTTTACCCCTAGACAGCATTAACGAGCTCACGGCAAGTTGTTGGGATTCCATTAGAGTGACTTCTATCGGTACCATACCAAACGAACCCGGGGTGTCCGCTCCCTCCGCGGCTGTCGGAGAGCGGTCATAACAAGTGAGGGCTCGTCCGGGATAGTTGATTTTGATTTATGTGCAAGTTTGGCACTAGTTTGAGTTTGTGATCTAGAGTTAGGTCAGAAGTTCAAATCAGTTGAATTATTTCTTGGTTAGTTGTTTTCTTCATTAGTTGGTAAACTTTGTAGCTATGGAGGCTTTGTTGTTAAGTCCTACTGTGGAAGCAGTTGAGAACTTAGGTGGGAAAGATTTGATAACAGTTGTCAAAGAGTTAAACCTGGAGTATACTGTTACTCACACCTCTAGGGTGTTGAAGGACAAAGTTATTGTCTACTTCATTAATGAAGGTATGTTAGATGAGAGTCTCCTTTCTGAAGTTTTAGCACGGGAAGTGAAAATTGTTGATAGGGAGTTTGAGGCCAGACTAAAGTTAGAAAGAGAAGTTTAAATGAAGAGGTTAGAGTATGAGTTTGGTAATATTGGCAGTAGTTCGAGGTCAGGAGGTCCTTCTCAGTTGTCTGTAGCCCAAACATTGGCCCAGTTTTGCAAATTAGTCCCTAAGTTTGATGAGTCAGATCTTGATGTATTTTTTAATACATTTGAGAACCTGGCCGAAAGTTGTCAATGGCCTAGTAACGTGGTCACAACGTTACTAAGCACTGTTTTAAAAGGTAAAGCTGCCACCACATACCAGGCACTCTCTCGCGAAGTCCAGTCCGATTACAATAAGGTCAAAGCTGCCATTCTGAAGGCTTACGAAGTAACTCCAGAAGCCTACAGAACTAAGTTCAGAAAAATTAGGAAACAACAGAACCAAACCTATGTTGAGTTCCTTTTTGAAAAAGAAAAGGTCTTTTCAAGATGGCTCCATTCTGAGAATGTCGACGACTTCGACAAACTCAGAAGTCTGATACTAAGAGAAGATTTCCTCAACGCAGTACCTGAAGAGATCAGACTACACATCTTGGATAACCGAATAACAGACATCAAAAGGGCAGCAGAATCAGCTGATACCTACGAGCTGGTGCATAAGAAGTCACAGGGTTCTGGTACCAAATTCAATCCGGTACTCCCTCTCATCAGCAACAATCCCCCTGCTGGCCAGTTGCTGCGATCTCGTCAGTCACCACAGAAACCCAGAGTCACAGCCAGGCAACGACTGACCTGCCACTATTGTTCCAAGCCTGGGCACATCATCAAGAACTGTTTCCTGCGACAGCGAGACAACATAGAGTATATACGAACATCATCTCGTAACGCTCTCCCCCATCAAGCAAGTCCAAAGGTGAACCTCGCCCGTCGTGATGACACTACATCAGCGTGTCCACAGGGAGGTAATGAAGTGCCCACCACTTTCGTCCAGTCATCTTATGACTATCCGCTTCACCAATCGGTTACATCAGCAGCAACCAATTGTGAAGAATCGAGAACTGTTGGCTTCACGTCATTCATGACAGATGCTGTCATCAGCAACCCTGGAGATCCAGCATCCTCGCGGAACATCGTAGTCCTAAGAGACACTGGGGCTTCTCAGTCACTTTTGCTGAGAAACTCTTTGAACATCGCACCAGAAACCAACACCGGTGATGTCACCATCATCCAAGGAGTGGGAGCTGAACCAACAGTGGTTCCACTACATAAGTTCAACCTGAGACATCAGCTCATCCAAGGAGATGTCATCCTTGGGGTGATCGACTCCATACCTGTCCCAGGAGTACACCTGCTTCTAGGGAATGACCTAGCGGGAAGCAAAGTCCACCCCCAGGAAGTTCAGAACCCGTTCTCTACAGACCCCGACGGTGAAAATGAACTGTTCTTTTGGCCGAGAATGCACAACGATGACACCCGTTATTGCAGACATTGTAAGAACTGTCAGTTGGTTGGGAATCCCAATCAAAATATTCCCAAGGCCGATGAAACCGATTCCTGTGCTAGACGACGCATTTAACAAGATTACCAAGGACTGCGTCATCGACTTCCCAGACCGGAGAAAGAAACAACTGGTTTATCATGTAAACTCACTAACTCTTTCTCCTCAGCTAAGATAATTTCCAAAGTTGATCTACTGGCAGGATACTGGCAAATCCCCTTATCTGACCGTGCAAAAGAAATATCTGTTTTTGTAACCCCTAATGGTTTTTATAGATACAAACGTATGCCTTTTGGTATGCGAAATGCTGGTCAAACTTTCCAGCGTATCATTAACTCTGTCATTGCTGACATTGACCAATGTGAGTCCTACATAGATGATATAGTTGTATTTTCTGATACTTTTGAAGAGCATATTGTTCAGTTAACTAACCTTTTCAGAAAATAGTCTGAAGTTAATTTTACTGTAAACCTGCATAAAAGTGATTTTTGTAAAGGTGCAATTACCTATTTGGGTTATCAAGTGGGAACTAACCAAGTTAGGCCCATTGAAGCTAAAGTAGATGCTATTGTGAAGTTGCCTCCTCCCAAAAATTGTAAAGAAATCAAAAAGTTCCTTGGGATGGCAGGTTACTATAGGCGGTTTTGTAAAAACTTTTCAGCTGTAGCTGAACCACTTACTGCCTTATTGAAAAAGGGTGTTGAGTTTGAATGGTCAACTAAATGTCATGAAGCTTTTTTGACCATTAAGTCATTTTTATCTAATGCTCCTGTTATGGCTGCACCAGATTTCAGCAAGCCTTTTAAACTTGCCATTGATGCTAGCAATTTAGCCATTGGCTCAGTCTTATTCCAGGAAGACAACCGAGGGATCGATCATCCAATAGCCTTTTTCTCTAGAAAGTTAAATGAGAATCAAAAGAATTACTCCTCTATTGAAAAGGAAGCTTTAGCTTTGGTTTGTCCTTACAACATTTTGAAGTCTATGTCACTTCTTCCATCAATCCAGTCATGGTATTTTCTGACCATGATCCTCTTAAGTTCACTACTAAGTTGGGGCAGAATAACAACAGAATATTAAGATGGTGTTTATATTTCCAAAATTTTAATTTGGTAATTTCCCATATTAAAGGAACTGACAACATTGTAGCTGACTGTTTGTCAAGAATGTAAAACAACTTTTGATGTTCACATTGATCTTGTGAAACTTTTTTGGTTAGTTATAACCATTTTGCAAATGTTATGGTTGATTAAACTGTAGCCTAGTGGCTGGAGTTCCAAGCTTTCAATCAGATCAGAATTGTACGGTTTTTTTCAAAACTGAATACTTGTTGAAAATGCCTGTTATTTTCAAATGAACCTTATTTAAAGGTGGTTTTGTATAATGTGCATTGAGTTGTTATAAAAATGTATCACATTATTCAGTTGATGTTGTAGTGGGACGTTTAAATAAAGGAATTAAGTTGTAAGTTTCCCACACGTTATACCCAGATGGGTATGTTACTATTATCCTTGCATAAGGAATTTTGATGAATTATTATTTTGGGAAGGATTATTCCCCTTTGGTAAATTGTAAAAAGGTGAATTGTTTCCCTTTAATTTTTAAGGATGTTTTTCCTGACATATAAATTTTGTTAGTTACTATAATTGGACAATCTTTATGTTCAATATAGTGATTCCCATTTTTGTGTAACAAAAATGCCTCTCTAAAAGGGAGGGGATGTGACCCACTTAGGTCTTTTTGCTTTATTTATATTTAATCTCCTGAGTTATGTATTTGTCCTTGGGAGAATTGTCAGTTCACTGGTACGAATCGGTCAACTGAACTCTGTCACATCAGGTGATTGTATTTTTAATCCCTGGCAGAACCTCAACCAATGGTCTTGCGACCGTGAGGATCCTTGACAGATCCTCAACCAATAGTCGTAAGACTTTTGAGTTATTTCCCCTTAATCCGAGTTGTATTTAATCTCGGGTTTTTTCATGTCTAAAGGCAGCCAGATTGACCTTTGGACCAGGAGAGTTGTGCCGGTGGTTATGTGTGCCACTTTTTCAATATTGTTATTTTGTGACATGATTAACACCTTTTGTATAAGGTATTGTGTGGCAAGTTGTAGTATTTCAACTATTTTGTTCTGGTGTATTATTGCACCTTTTTGATTACTTCGGTGATAGTTTGGTCCTTTATTTGGATTTCTATTGTTGTAGAGGCAATAAGTCTCTTCTTGGTTTTATGTGGTAATTATGATGCCATTCAGTTGTGTGAAGTATTGATCTTTATAGGTGTATAATATACTAAGCCACAACTGTGATATAGTGTGATTTTCTCAAACTGTAAGTTGGAGTTTTTGAGTTTATTTATTGTACTCTTGGAGTCTGTACATTTTGAACTTACCTAGTGTCATAATCTTGTACATTTATTAAAAAGGTATTGATAGTTTAAGCAGTGGCGTGCAGACCTATGTAGATGCCCGGGGCAAAATCAAGCGGAAGATGCCCCCATATATATATTTATATATATATATATATATATATATCATTTATTTAAAAAAAATGTACTTATCTTAATTGAGATGAAAACGTTGACTACAGCCAGCTAAATCCAAATGGAATGAATGGTTGGAACTTGGGAGAAGGGGGGGGGGGGGGAAGACAATTGCGGGACGGGTCGTGGTGGGGAGGGGGGGGGGCTGTGATGCACTACAAAAGAGTCTCATCCGGTATTGTATTACCACCCGGGACCGCAGGGACAAAAACACTGTCCGTGTCTGCAATTAGGGCGTCAGATACGCCTTTATTAATGGGATGTTTCTCTCTTGGCCTGTTTAGGAATTCCTATAGTGTAACTAATACAGGTGAGAGTGTGCATTGAACTAGAGATGTTTCAGATTTTTCTCTCTAAACCACTTGGTCAAAACGTCAACTCTTTAAAGAGATGGGTGATGCTAGCTAGATACTCTCAAACTATCTTAACCTTGAATATAACAGAAGTGTACCTTGGTTGGCTAAGGGGTCATCCATTTATGACGTCCACACATTTTTGGGATTTTGGACCCCCCCCCCCCCCTCTTCCCTGTCCACAAACGTCCACACTGACTATAAGTTTTTGCATAATCTTCTTCCACTATTACTCAAGCTACTGCATTAAGTGTGTACATACTCTGAGTGTATATAGTATTACAAATACTGGTACAAATGTGTTTTATTGTCCTTCGTGTCCCACACCTGAACAGGGACAGCGTGCTAACCCCCCCCCCCCTCCACCCCTCTCCCGTCTCACAACTGAACTGGGATGACCCCGCCTACCTAGAGAAGTGGTCGCCTGGTATTTGACCTGGGATGCAAATGTGGGAAACTTGTAATTGGATATCTTATTGTATTCCAGGTTAAGCCAGGGCATAGACCCAAGCTGGGTGGTTAAAGGGCCAGAGAGATAGGATAGTTGAACTTTAGCTTCGCTAGGAAATATTTTTCTTTCACACTACCAAAAATAATGTTAGATTTAATGTGTGGACGTCCACATTGGGCCAACCCCCCCTCCCCCTGTCCACACGCGTCCACAAAAGTCAATTTTTTTCGGACCCCCCCCCCCCCCCCCGTGTGGACGTCATAAATGGATGACCCCTAAAGCTGCCAGCTTAAAAAAACATTTCTACATCGGACTGTGTTTAAAAATCCACTATGCTATGTCAGACCCTCCCTAGGCTTGGACGCGTTTTCACAAATTTAACACCCAAGTACGTCTGTCTAGTTCAGGTGGGGGATAATCCACTAACGACTTCCATAGCTTAAAAACCCACACCGCATCCCCACATTTCATTACATCATTATGGGCTCAATAACTCTATAGATAGCTCTACTATTAACTGAAATAAAACTGGCTCTGCGTGTGCTCCCAATTACTTTAAAGAAAGCTCTACTCAGAGTTAAAAACTTTAACTTTAACACTACTTAAAGCATGCTCCTCCTATTTGTAAAAATCAATATGGGCGCAATTATTCTGAATGATATCATTACAATGTATCGAAAACAATATGTTGATTCGTATTCTTAAGATTGACGCTAATGTGTATCAAAAACATTATATGGGCATTCTTATTCTTAAGTATGCTTATATAATGCATGAAAAAAAAAATATACTAATGGCTGCCAGTGGCTTAGCTACCGTAAAGCTAGAGTAAGCAAGGCATAGGGGCCCAAGGCAAATAGGGGCCATTTTCCTTCTTTTAAAAAGTTAAAACTTTTACATTGGAATTTTGATATTTATTTTATATAAATAATTTTTTAAAAATTAATGAAATCAAGTTTTTTTTTCTACTGTAGAAATAATTTAATTTAAAAAAGGCCCCAAGTCCTTTCTTAGTGTACAGGCAGTGGCATTCAGTGTGGGGGAGGACGGGCGACTAACATTAACATTGTTAATTTTTGCATAGGGGACCGAAAATCCTAGCTACGCCACTGAATGCTGCCCATACAATTTAACAAAAAAAAAGTTATTACACTGCAAATGGCCATATATTTCACCAAAGATGCCCCAAAAATTTATAATAATAATATGGGCATAATTACCCTTTGGATGCCCTTAAAATGGATAATAATGAGGAAGTACATTAAAAAATAGCTTTAGAGATGCCCCCAATGTTAACAACGATGATTGGTGTAATTACTGTTGCATGTCCTTCGAGTGTAATACATGAATATAAGCTTAATTACTTTCAAGATGCCCCTACAATATATAAAATGAAGATGGGCATACTTACTGTATGGATGCCTTTAAAATGTATTATAAAGTGAAGTGGGCATATTAGTAAATGCTCATAAAATATATTATAATGAATATACGAATAATTACTTTAAAGATGCCCCTACAGTGTATAAAAATAAATATGATTTAATTACTGGACGGATGTCCTTGAAAATGAGTATAACGAATACGCGCATATTACTTTAAAGATGCCCTTACAGTGCATGGGAATAACTTGGTCACAAGTACTCTAAACGATGCCCCTACACTATACTAAATAAATATGACACACATTTATTAATGGAATATCATTGACTTCCGTAGGACTACCCTTCACTGATGCCCGCTGTTTCTATATAAGTTTTGCCATACGGACAGTGTAATGTTAAAACGGCTGACAGACGATTGAGTGTTACAATTTTTTTGAGTGAGATCGCAAAACATATGGAAAGTTACGATGACACCATGACACGACATATCACAACAGTTTTTAAATTACTAAAAAAAAAAAAAAAAAAAAAAAATTAATTAATTAATTAAATTTTTTTTTTTACCTCCGCTGGATGCCCCCCAGTGGTGGATGCCCGGGGCCTGGGCCCCGTCCGCCCCCCCCTCTGCACGCCACTGAGTTTAAGTCATGTTGAGTCTCTTCGATTTGTCGTGTTTTACCCCTAGACAGCATTAACGAGCTCACGGCAAGTTGTTGGGATTCCATTAGAGTGACTTCTATCGGTACCATACCAAACGAACCCGGGGTGTCCGCTCACTCCGCTCACTCATAACACTCCTGCCTTGGGGTAATACGGGGGCCGGTTTGCAGGTTGGCCTCCAAGTCCAAGAAGAGAGGGTCAAAACTGACCTCGACTGACCGGCGCCTTATATGTTGTGAGTTCGTAGACCGATCGTGGAGGGTACCAAAAAACATCAATCTTGTCGGAAAAACCCCTAAGGATCATTAGATATGTCCAGCTGCCGTATTTTCCTATATAAACAAGTGTTTTTGAAAAAGTAAAAAAAAAAATACGTCATGTCGTATATTTACTGGGGAGGTAACCTTTTAAAGGACTCATTTTTAAATAATGTGTATACTATTTTAAAGAATTTTTTTTAAAAATCACAAAGTAAACCATTCGCTTAATACACATTTTGTTATAAATTAAGTTTCGGATTATAAAGGCATTTTAAAATTAAATTGAATTTTATATAACATTTAATTTATACTTTTCTAATAACCTCGCGAGTTATAAGTTCGCCAATATTCCACAAACGTACCTGTTTGAAAAGAAATTTCTGAGACTGTTTGAACTTCAGTTCTCACAAGCCGATGATGAAAGCTGTAATTCTAAAGCGAACGAGCAAGGCAAACCAATTACAAAAAAAATTACCAATCACCAATTTATTAATCATTCAAATTCTCAAAGGTTTTTTTAAAAACTTAAGCGAAGCTAGGCAGTATATATATATATATATATATATATATATATATATATATATATATATATATATATATATTAATTAATATTAATATATATATATTAATACTAATAGTTTCGCTGTCTGTCTATCTATCTATCTATCTATCTGTCTGACAAGAACGCTCTAGAGAAAACACAAGGAAATTAAAAACCTGCATAGTAATTCGAAAAACGAAGTATGACGTCGACACATTTAGCACAGAGTTGAAAATAATCTCAAGGCGGAAAGTGCACACAGTAATATAATGACGTCATTGATTCTGGCGTAAACATTGAATAAAGAGGAAATGTTGTCTAATCTAAGTGGTTTGCGTGAAGAGTTTCTTGCATACAATTCTTCGGGTAGGGGCGAAGCCCCACCCCCCGCGTAAGAACGTCTGAGCCCCCCCCCCCCCCCTCCGCAACTCAAAAGAAATTTCTTCATCGATACTCTATAATAAAATTACCGCCTAATTAATGTGTCTAATCTAAAAAGTGGTTTTCTCCCAATTTCTTTAATGCA
>NW_026731564.1:0-15000 GCF_028476545.2 Physella acuta
GTGGTAGAGATGGAGGTGGTAGAGATGGAGGTGGTAGAGATGGAGGTGGTAGAGATGGAGGTGGTAGAGTATGAGGTTGTGGAGATGGAGGTGGTAGAGATGGAGGTGGTGGAGATGGAGGTGGTAGAGATGGAGGTGGTAGAGATGGAAGTGGTAGAGATGGAGGTGGTAGAGATGGAGGTGGTGGAGATGGAGGTGGTAGAGATGGAGGTGGTGGAGATGGAGGTGGTGGAGATGGAGGTGGTAGAGATGGAGGTGGTAGAGATGGAGGTGGTAGAGATGGAGGTGGTAGAGATGGAGGTGGTAGAGATGGAGGTGGTAGAGATGGAAGTGGTAGAGATGGAGGTGGTGGAGATGGAGGTGGTAGAGATGGAGGTGGTAGAGATGGAGGTGGTAGAGATGGAGGTGGTAGAGATGGAGGTGGTAGAGATGGAGGTGGTAGAGATGGAGGTGGTGGAGATGGAGGTGGTAGAGATGGAGGTGGTAGAGATGGAGGTGGTAGAGATGTAGGTGGTGGTGGTGGTAGAGATGGAGGTGGTTGAGATAGAGGTGGTAGAGATGGAGGTGGTAGAGATGGAGGTGGTGGAGAAGGAGGTGGTAGAGATGGAGGTGGTAGAGATGGAGGTGGTAGAGATGGAGGTGGTAGAGATGGAGGTGGTGGAGATGGAGGTGGTAGAGATGGAGGTGGTAGAGATGGAGGTGGTAGAGATGGAGGTGGTAGAGATGGAGGTGCTAGAGATGGAGGTGGTGGAGATGGAGGTGGTAGAGATGGAGGTGGTAGAGATGGAGGTGGTAGATATGGAGGTGGTAGAGATGGAGGTGGTGGTGGTGGTGAAAATGGAGGTGGTAGAGATGGAGGTGGTAGAGATGGAGGTGGTGGTGGAGATGGAGGTGGTAGAGATGGAGGTGGTAGAGATGGAGGTGGTGGTGGAGATGGAGGTGATAGAGATGGAGGTGGTTTAGATGGAGGTGGTAGAGATGGAGGTGGTAGAGATGGAGGTGGTGGAGATGGAGGTGGTAGAGATGGAGGTGGTAGAGATGGAGGTGGTAGAGATGGAGGTGGTAGAGATGGAGGTGGTAGAGATGGAGGTGGTGGAGATGGAGGTGGTAGAGATGGAGGTGGTAGAGATGGAGGTGGTGGAGATGGAGGTGGTAGAGATGGAAGTGGTGGAGATGGAGGTGGTGGAGATGGAGGTGGTAGAGATGGAGGTGGTAGAGATGGAGGTGGTAGAGATGGAGGTGGTAGAGATGGGGGTGGTAGAGATGGAGGTGGTAGAGATGGAGGTGGTAGAGATGGAGGTGGTAGAGATGGAGGTGGTAGAGATGGAGGTGGTAGAGATGGAGGTGGTAGATATGGAGGTGGTAGAGATGGAAGTGGTAGAGATGGAGGTGGTAGAGATGGAGGTGGTAGAGACGAGGGGTGGAGATGGAGGTGGTGGAGATGGAAGTGGTAGAGATGGAGGTGGTAGAGATGGAGGTGGTAGAGACAAGGGGTGGAGATGGAGGTGGTGGAGATGGAGGTGGTAGAGATGGAGGTGGTAGAGACGAGGGGTGGAGATGGAGGTGGTAGAGATGGAGGTGGTGGAGATGGAGGTGGTAGAGATGGAGGTGGTAGAGATGGAGGTGGTAGAGATGGAGGTGGTAGAGATGGAGGTGGTGGATATGGAGGTGGTAGAGATGGAGGTGGTAGAGATGGAGGTGGTAGAGATGGAGGTGGTAGAGATGGAGGTGGTGGAGATGGAGGTGGTAGAGATGGAGGTATTAGAGATGGAGGTGGTAGAGATGGAGGTGGTAGAGATGGAGGTGGTGGTGGAGATGGAGGTGGTAGAGATGGAGGTGGTAGAGATGGAGGTGGTGGTGGAGATGGAGGTGGTAGAGATGGAGGTGGTAGAGATGGAGGTGGTAGAGATGGAGGTGGTAGAGATGGAGGTGGTGGAGATGGAGGTGGTAGAGATGGAGGTGGTAGAGATGGAGGTGGTAGAGATGGAGGTGGTAGAGATGGAGGTGGTAGAGATGGAGGTGGTAGAGATGGAGGTGGTAGATATGGAGGTGGTAGAGATGGAAGTGGTAGAGATGGAGGTGGTAGAGATGGAGGTGGTAGAGACGAGGGGTGGAGATGGAGGTGGTGGAGATGGAGGTGGTGGAGATGGAGGTGGTAGAGATGGAGGTGGTAGAGATGGAAGTGGTAGAGATGGAGGTGGTAGAGATTGAGGTGGTAGAGACAAGGGATGGAGATGGAGGTGGTGGAGATGGAGGTGGTAGAGATGGAGGTGGTAGAGACGAGGGGTGGAGATGGAGGTGGTAGAGATGGAGGTGGTGGAGATGGAGGTGGTAGAGATGGAGGTGGTAGAGATGGAGGTGGTAGAGATGGAGGTGGTAGAGATGGAGGTGGTAGAGATGGAGGTGGTAGAGATGGAGGTGGTAGAGATGGAGGTGGTAGAGATGGAGGTGGTAGAGATGGAGGTGGTAGAGATGGAGGTGGTAGAGATGGAGGTGGTAGAGATGGAAGTGGTAGAGATGGAGGTGGTAGAGATGGAGGTGGTAGAGACGAGGGGTGGAGATGGAGGTGGTGGAGATGGAGGTGGTAGAGATGGAGGTGGTAGAGATGGAGGTGGTAGAGATGGAGGTGGTAGAGATGGAGGTGGTAGAGATGGAGGTGGTAGAGATGGAGGTGGTAGAGATGGAGGTGGTAGAGATGGAGGTGGTGGAGATGGAGGTGTGTAACGTCCCCTATCTATCAGCCAGATAGAAGGTGAACGTCCCCGGATTCTTTTTTCGGGGTCATATGCAAATGCCTTACGGCCTAAATGGATGAACACTAACACAACGACACACTAGGGCTCGAATTCGACGTCTAGGGAAAACTAGTGATACTATTGTAATTAACACTCATCCAATCTACATACAACCTTTAATAAGCGAACACAGTTGTGGTAGAACACAAGGTTAAACTAGATAAAATATCTAATGAATAAAATATCAAAACCCAACTTACAGAGTGTAGGAAAAAACACTATCACAGATTTCTACACTGTCTAAAAATAGCCACAGGCCACACAACACTGCTATAGCTTCAAGAATTACTTGGCGACAAGTAATATTATACTATAAGACTAAATCAACTTAAGAAAGCATAGCACACACAGGACTTAAGTTCTCTCACGTTCAAATGGTCAGAATCTATTGCCGGACAATATGGACGGCAATGGTCTTAATAGACTGATCAAGGTAGACGGCCTGACCAAGGTAAACTGCCTGCGACAAGTCTCAAATGGAGACTCACAGATAACTCAAGGCCACTTGAGCTACTGTTCTCGTGCTGGTTGTGTTTCCTATGGTGTGACACTTTACGTGGTTCTAACCACTAGGCCACTAGAGGTGTTCCTAACCACTATGCCACATTACTCGGCAGCAAGCCGAGTTTCTAAGCCACTAGACCACTAGACACCATAGACTCTACTCAGTTTCTCACCGAGTATTCGAACCTCGGCCGCCGCCGTGGCGCGCCGAGATCCTAGCCATTGAGCTATGGGGTAGTCATATGATCAGAATCATTCAATCAGATCTTAATGGAAAATTTCTATGTCTTAGACACCTTAATAAGTCAGTGGAAAAACCCCGGTTGTTGCACACTTACTCCATATAAGGTATTATACAATGTCAAAATAAAAATAGAACCTGACTCGACCTAAGTAGGTCACATCCCCTCCCTTTTTGGAAGTGACAGATAGGTTCCACAAAAACATACATAAGGAACCAATCTGGCAATGAAATAAAAAAAAATGTTTTACAAATGTAGGCAATCAAAATCATAATACCAGATGAAAATATCCCTGAACATAAAAGGGGAGTAACTCCAACTTTTACAATTGGTGAAAGGGAAGTAACCCTTCAAAAGTTACTTATACATCAAAATCCCTCAAAAAAAGGGTATTACAAATATTTCCATGTGGATATTAAAAGTGGTAAACCCGCCAGGGTAAGACCTTTATTTCAATGACTAGCTACAATATCAATTGAGTCATCTGAGACATTTTATTATAAAAGATTACATAGAATCAAAAACCACCTTTAATTAAGGTTCACCTGAAAATAAACAAAATATTCAATAGAATTGGAATTTTGTAAAAATCAAAAATCATACCACTCATTTTCATGTGAAAACACAACACTAGTGCATGGTCCCAATGAACCACAAAACATGCCACATGATCAATGTGTGCAATAAGATTTTACATCCTTGACAAACAATCAGCCACAACATTATCACTACCCTTAATGTGTGAAATTTCCAGATTAAAATTTTGGAAATATAAACACCATCTCAATATTCTTTGATTTGTCTGTCCTAACTTATAGGTAAATTTCAGGGGATCATGGTCAGAAAACACTCTGACTGGATTGGTTGAAGAAGAGACATAGACTTCAAAATGTTGTAATGATAAAACCAAAGCTAAAGCTTCTTTTTCAATAGTAGAGTAACTCTTTTGGTTCTCATTTAACTTCCTGGAAAAAAAGGCAATGGGATGGTCAATTCCCATGTTGTCTTCTTGAAATAGGACTGAGCCAATGGCTAAGTTGCTAGCATCAATGGCAAGTTTAAAGGGCTTGCTGAAATTTGGTGCAGCCATAACAGGAGCATTAGATAAAAATGACTTAATGGTTAAAAAAGCTTCTTGACATTTATTTGACCATTCAAACTCAACTCCCTTTTTCAATAATGCAGTAAGGGGTTCAGCTATAGCTGAAAAGTTTTGACAGAACCGCCTATAGTAACCAGCCATCCCAAGGAACTTTTTGATCTCTTTACAATTTTTGGGAGGTGGTAACCTTACAATAGCATCTACTTTAGCTTCAATGGGCCGAACTTGGTTCGTTCCCACTTGGTAACCCAAATAGGTAATTGAAGCTTTACAGAACTTGCATAATAGTGATTTCTGTAAAGGTTTACAGTAGAATTAACTTCAGACAATTTATGGCTTTCCTCTGTGGACAAATGCATAAAGTGGACATTCAAATTATCTAAAAAGGAAGAATTTACCAATTTTGGGGGTTTCAATTTATCATGTATCACATCATCAGAAACATTTGAACATACAGGTAAGGTAATTTTAGCTGTGGAATGAAAATTGTTACAATTATCATAATACTTTTTCAGTGAATTAACATGATACACTGTCTGTTTCTTTCTTCTGTCGGGCGTATTGACAACATAGTTCAAATCACTTAATTTTGAATGCACAGTAAAGGGTCCACAATATCTCAAGGATAACGCATTGTTCAGATTAGGTACTAGCACAAGAACTTTGTCGCCTGGATTGAATGTTCGTTTACAAGAACTCTTATCATACAGTCCTTTCATTCTCACTTGGGCCCTTCTTAAGTTCTTGTGAGCCATTTCGCACACGGCTTTCAGTCGAACGTGAAAATCATCAAAGTTTTCCACAGGATGAACGCTGGTACCTGTCCACCGTTCGTGGATCAGCTTCAGGGGACCTCGGACAGAATGTCCAAACACAAGTTGAAAAGGAGAGTAGCCTAAAGAGTCCTGGACACAGTCCCTCGCAGCGAAAATAATCCAAGGAACAGTCTCATCCCATTGGGTGTTACTGTTAGCGAACGTTCTTAGCATGGTTTTGAGGGTTTGGTGGAACCTCTCAAGTACGCCTTGAGACTGAGGGTGGTAGGCTGAGCTGGTGATGTGGGTAACGCCTAGCTTGGCTAGTGCTTCCTGAAAATGGTGACTGGTGAAGTTGCTGCCTTGATCTGTTTGCACGATTCTAGGTAATCCAAAGGTAGTGAAGAACCGGGTCATGGCTCTGACTACAGTCTTTGCCTTAATGTTCCGTAAAGGAATCGCCTCGGGAAAACGGGTACTTGAACACATAAAGGTAAGTAGGTACTCGTTGCCCGCCTTGGTTTTAGGCAAGGGACCTACACAGTCCATGACGATTTTTGAAAAGGGTTCTTCTAATACAGGAATCGGACTCAAAGGGGCCTTAGGAATTGTCTGGTTTGGCTTTCCGGCCAACTGACAGTTCGTGCAACTTCTGCAGTAACGCGACACATCTTTTCTCATTTTGGGCCAAAAGAACAGTTCTTTGATCTTCGCCGTCGTTTTAGAGACTCCTGGGTGCGCTGACATTGGATGGTCATGTGCCAGCTTAAGTATTTCATGCCGATAAGGTGGAGGGACCCACAGCTGGTTTTTACCCACCCATGGTTCGGCTGGTGAGGCATTCACTGGTATAGCGCGACGAAAGAAGAGGCCGTTCTCGGAGAAATATTCCCCATCGTCAGATGATAGAGATTTTTCGACCATTGCTTTGAGTTCCGCGTCGACTTGTTGAGCTTTAATGATGTCTTCCTGAGAAATCCTCAGGGGTAAGCCCAGGCTTGTGTTTTCTGGAAGCATAGACTCCAATTTGGGAGTCGAATTTCTTGACGATGATGGTAGGTGTGGTTCAGACGTTGTGTCAGCCAATTGTTTGGTTTGGCTTCTTGTCACCGCGCATGCAGGATACAGTTCATTATCATTATCTGGAACTGTTGACAAAGGGTCTGAAACCGTACAGGGGTATACTTTGCTTCCCGCAAGGTCATTCCCTAAAAGTAGGTGTACTCTTGGGACTGGAATACTATCTATCACACCTAAAATGACCTCACCTTCGACGAGATGATGTTTCAGGGCAAACTTGTGTAGAGGGACTACAGTAGATTTTGTCCCTACTCCCTGGATAATGGAAATCCTTCCGGTGTTCGTTTCAGGTGTAATGTCCATTGAACTTTTCAAAAGAAGTGATTGTGACGCTCCTGTGTCTCTTAGGACGGTGATATTCCGCTGAGACAACGGATCACCTGGTTTGCTAATGATGGCTTCGGCAATAAAAGATGAAAAGTCAACTTTTCTCGATCCCTCGAGATCGGTAGACTCGGAAGAAACTGGATGGTGGCGAGAACAGTCAAAATGTGACTGCACATAATGTGTGGAGATTTGACTACCTTCTTGCGGACACTTAGGGTTAGAGTCCTTTAGAATTCTAGAGTTCATAGTTGAACTGGCTGCTTGAGGGGATAGAGTATTGTGCGCAGAAGTACGCACCACCTCTCTGTTATATTGACGACGTTTGTAACAGTCCTTGACAAGATGACCAGGTCTTTTGCAGAACTGGCATACCGCTCGACGATTGAGAGTTGATCTTGGTTTCTCTCTGGACTGTGATGCCTTCACGTATTGGCTAACAGGAGGATTGCTGCCAAAAAGGGGAAGCACGGGGGTGAGGCGGTTTCCTGACACTGGTGGTTTCTTATGCACCAACATATATGTGTCAGCCGACTCAGCAGCCTTCTGGATGTCAGTTATCTTGTTATCCAGTATGTGTAGTCGTATCTCTTCAGGCCGGGACGATAGGAATTCTTCCCTTAGGATAAGTGACCTGAGTTTCTCAAACTCAGAAACTTCCTCAGAGTGTAGCCACCTTGAGAATATTTTCTCCTTTTCAAAGAGAAATTCCACATATGATTGAGTGGGTAACTTGCGGAGTGTTCGGAATTTTGTCCGATAGGCCTCGGGCGTCAGTGCGTAGGCCTTCAAAATGGCAGTCTTGACCAAACTATAGTTATTTTGACCGTCGTGAGAGAGTGCCTGGTATGTTTTTGCAGCTTTCCCAGTAAGGACCGAGCTCAATAAAGCAGTAATGGAAGTTTCGGGCCATTCACATGTCTTCGCTAAACTCTCAAACGAGTTAAAGAAAACGACCAAATCTGTTTCATCAAATTTAGGAACTAATTTCCCAAATTTGGCAATCACTTGCCCTACCGACAACTTTTTTGGATCTACCAGAGAAGTAACATCACTAACTTGACCAAACTCTAATTCCAACCTCCTCTTATCTAAAGCAATTTTAGCCTCTAACTCCTTTTCTTTTAATAAAAGCTCTCTCTCTTCTAGAGATTTCTCCTCGCGGAGTAACACACCAGCCAACAAACTTTCATCAAATACCCCTTCATTAATAAAATGAACAACAATTTTATCTCTCAACACCTCTGACTTCTGCGTAACAGAATAATCCAATTTCAATTCCTTAACAAGACTAATCAAAACTTTTCTACTCAACTTCTCGACCTCCTCAAAAGTGGGATAAGCCAAAAAAGACTCCATAACACTAACTTTCAAAAACACAACAAGCCTAGATTCACTAACTTAACACTGAGCGTTGGGCCGTGTACTTGACCTCTTATCGTGACACGTCTGGCTGTTGACCTAGATACCTCTAGCCTTGCGCGCGCTGTAAGAACACGGCGCACTGGATAGAAAAACAACCAAATCAAACTAAACTTAGTGCTTACTGATATAACCAACAACTGGAACGACAGATTAAATCTCGGCGAGCCCCCACTTTGTAACGTCCCCTATCTATCAGCCAGATAGAAGGTGAACGTCCCCGGATTCTTTTTTCGGGGTCATATGCAAATGCCTTACGGCCTAAATGGATGAACACTAACACAACGACACACTAGGGCTCGAATTCGACGTCTAGGGAAAACTAGTGATACTATTGTAATTAACACTCATCCAATCTACATACAACCTTTAATAAGCGAACACAGTTGTGGTAGAACACAAGGTTAAACTAGATAAAATATTTAATGAATAAAATATCAAAACCCAACTTACAGAGTGTAGGAAAAAACACTATCACAGATTTCTACACTGTCTAAAAATAGCCACAGGCCACACAACACTGCTATCTATAGCTTCAAGAATTACTTGGCGACAAGTAATATTATACTAGAAGACTAAATCAACTTAAGAGCATAGCACACACAGGACTTAAGTTCTCTCACGTTCAAATGGTCAGAATCTATTGCCGGACAATATGGACGGCAATGGTCTTAATAGACTGATCAAGGTAGACGGCCTGACCAAGGTAAACTGCCTGCGACAAGTCTCAAATGGAGACTCACAGATCACTCAAGGCCACTTGAGCTACTGTTCTCGTGCTGGTTGTGTTTCCTATGGTGTGACACTTTACGTGGTTCTAACCACTAGGCCACTAGAGGTGTTCCTAACCACTATGCCACATTACTCGGCAGCAAGCCGAGTTTCTAAGCCACTAGACCACTAGACACCATAGACTCTACTCAGTTTCTCACCGAGTATTCGAACCTCGGCCGCCGCCGTGGCGCGCCGATATCCTAGCCATTGAGCTATGGGGTAGTCATATGATCAGAATCATTCAATCAGATCTTAATGGAAAATTTCTATGTCTTAGAAAAACCCCGGTTGTTGCACACTCACTCCATATAAGGTATTATACAATGTCAAAATAAAAATAGAACCTGACTCGACCTAAGTAGGTCACAGGTGGTAGAGATGGAGGTGGTAGAGATGGAGGTGGTAGAGATGGAGGTGGTAGAGATGTAGGTGGTAGAGATGGAGGTGGTAGAGATGGAGGTGGTAGAGATGGAGGTGGTAGTGATGGAGGTGGTAGAGATGGAGGTGGTAGAGATGGGGGTGGTAGAGATGGAGGTGGTAGAGATGGAGGTGGTAGAGATGGAGGTGGTAGAGATGGAGGTGGTAGAGATGGAGGTGGTAGAGATGGAGGTGGTAGAGATGGAGGTGGTGGAGATGGAGGTGGTGGAGATGGAGGTGGTAGAGATGGAGGTGGTAGAGATGGAGGTGGTGGAGATGGAGGTGGTAGAGATGGAGGTGGTAGAGATGGAGGTGGTAGAGATGGAGGTGGTAGAGATGGAGGTGGTAGAGATGGAGGTGATGGAGATGGAGGTAGTAGAGATGGAGGTGGTAGATATGGGGGTGGTAGAGATGGAGGTGGTAGATATGGAGGTGGTGGAGATGGAGGTGGTAGAGATGGAGGTGGTAGAGATGGAGGTGGTGGAGATGGAGGTGGTAGAGATTGAAGTGGTGGAGATGGAGGTGGTGGAGATGGAGGTGGTAGAGATGGAGGTGGTAGATATGGAGTTGGTGGAGATGGAGGTGGTAGAGATGGAGGTGGTAGAGATGGAGGTGGTAGAGATGGAGGTGGTAGAGATGGAGGTGGTAGAGATGGAGGTGGTAGAGATGGAGGTGGTAGAGATGGAGGTGGTGGAGATGGAGGTGGTAGAGATGGAGGTGGTAGAGATGGAGGTGGTAGAGATGGAGGTGGTAGAGATGGAGGTGGTAGAGATGGAGGTGGTAGTGATGGAGGTGGTAGAGATGGAGGTGGTAGAGATGGGGGTGGTAGAGATGGAGGTGGTAGAGATGGAGGTGGTAGAGATGGAGGTGGTAGAGATGGAGGTGGTAGAGATGGAGGTGGTAGAGATGGAGGTGGTAGAGATGGAGGTGGTAGAGATGGAGGTGGTAGAGATGGAGGTGGTAGAGATGGGGGTGGTAGAGATGGAGGTGGTAGAGATGGAGGTGGTAGAGAAGGAGGTGGTGGAAATGGAGGTGGTAGAGATGGAGGTGGTAGAGATGGAGGTGGTAGAGATGGAGGTGGTAGAGATGGTGGTAGAGATGGAGGTGGTAGAGATGGAGGTGGTAGAGATGGAGGTGGTAGAGATGGAGGTGGTGGAGATGGATGTGGTGGAGATGGAGGTGGTAGAGATGGAGGTGGTAGAGGTGGTAGAGATGGAGGTGGTAGAGATGGAGGTGGTAGAGATGGAGGTGGTAGAGATGGAGGTGGTGGAGATGGATGTGGTGGAGATGGAGGTGGTAGAGATGGAGGTGGTAGAGATGGAGGTGGTAGAGATGGAGGTGGTAGAGATGGAGGTGGTAGAGATGGAGGTGGTAGAGATGGAGGTGGTAGAGATGGAGGTGGTAGAGATGGAGGTGGTAGAGATGGAGGTGATGGAGATGGAGGTGGTAGAGATGGAGGTGGTAGAGACGAGGGGTGGAGATGGAGGTGGTGGAGATGGAGGTGGTAGAGATGGAGGTGGTAGAGATGGAGGTGGTAGAGATGGAGGTGGTAGAGATGGAGGTGGTAAAGTTGGAGGCGGTGGAGATGGAGGTGGTAGAGATGGAGGTGATAGAGATGGAGGTGGTAGAGATGGAAGTGGTAGAGATGGAGGTGGTAGAGATGGAGGTGGTAGAGATGGAGGTGGTAGAGATGGAGGTGGTAGAGATGGTGGTGGTAGAGATGGAGGTGGTAGAGATGGAGGTGGTAGAGATGGAGGTGGTAGAGATGGAGGTGGTAGAGATGGAGGTGGTAGAGATGGAGGTGGTAGAGATGGAGGTGGTAGAGATGTAGGTGGTAGAGATGGAGGTGGTAGAGATGGAGGTGGTAGAGATGGAGGTGGTAGTGATGGAGGTGGTAGAGATAGAGGTGGTAGAGATGGGGGTGGTAGAGATGGAGGTGGTAGAGATGGAGGTGGTAGAGATGGAGGTGGTAGAGATGGAGGTGGTAGAGATGGAGGTGGTAGAGATGGAGGTGGTAGAGATGGAGGTGGTAGAGATGGAGGTGGTGGAGATGGAGGTGATAGAGATGGAGGTGGTAGAGATGGAGGTGGTAGAGATGGAGGTGGTAGAGATGGAGGTGGTAGAGATGGAGGTGGTAGAGATGGAGGTGGTAGAGATGGAGGTGGTAGAGACGAGGGGTGGAGATGGAGGTGGTGGAGATGGAGGTGGTAGAGATGGAGGTGGTGGAGATGGAGGTCGTAGAGATGGAGGTGGTAGAGATGGAGGTGGTAGAGATGGAGGTGGTAGAGACGAGGGGTGGAGATGGAGGTGGTGGAGATGGAGGTGGTAGAGATGGAGGTGGTAGAGATGGAGGTGGTAGAGATGGAGGTGGTAGAGATGGAGGTGGTAGAGATGGAGGTGGTAGAGATGGAGGTGGTAGAGATGGAGGTGGTAGAGATGGAGGTTGTGGAGATGGAGGTGGTAGAGATGGAGGTGGTAGAGATGGAGGTGGTAGAGATGGAGGTGGTAGAGATGGAGGTGGTAGAGATGGAGGTGGTAGAGATGGAGGTGGTAGAGATGGAGGCGGTAGAGATGGAGGAATGTGAGAAATTTTGTTTTAGATAAACAGTGGATAATGTAATTCAATCACCTATTCTTTCCTATGCCAAGTTAACTGAAACGCACGAACTCTACTTTATCTACCCCATGTTTCAAGATAATTAAGGGAGAAGAGGTAGGTGGAGTAAAGTTGTTTTTGCGATGGGGTAGCCATATGGCGGCTTCTTTTGATTGGGGTCAAGCAAATTGAGGCTTGTTGTAATGAGGGTATGGTGTAGTGGGTGTGGTGGGTGTGGTGGGTGTGGGTGTTGTGGGTGTGGTGGGTGTGGTAGGTGTGGTGGGTGTGAATGTGGTGGGTGTGGTTGGTGTGATGGGAGTGGGTGTGGTGGGTGTGGGTGTTGTGGGTGTGGGTGTTGTGGGTGTGGTGGGTGTGGGTGTTGTGGGTGTGGTGGGTGTGGTAGGTGTGGTGGGTGTGAATGTGGTGGGTGTGGTTGGTGTGATGGGAGTGGGTGTGGTGGGTGTTGTGGGTGTGGTGGGTGTGGTAGGTGTGGTGGGTGTGAATGTGGTGGGTGTGGTTGGTGTGATGCGCATGATGGGAGTGGGTGTGGTGGGTGTGGTGGGTGTGGTGGTTGTGGGTGTGGTAGGTGTGGTTGGTGTAGTGGGTGTGATAGGTGTGGTGGGTGTGGTGGGTGTGGTGGGTGTGGTGGTTGTGGTGGTTGTGGTGGGTGTAGTGGGTGTGTTGGGTTCGGTGGGTGTGGGTTATGTGGTGGTTGTGGTGGGTGTGGTGTGGTGGTTGTGGTGGATGTGGTGGGTGTGGTGGGTGTGGTGGGTGAGGTGGGTGTGGTGGGTGTGGGTGTAGTGGGTGCGGTGGGTGTGGTTGGTGTGGTGAGTGTGATAGGTGTGGTGGGTGTGGTGGTTGTGGTGGTTGTGGTGGATGTAGTGGGTGTGTTGGGTTCGGTGGGTGTGGGTTATGTGGTGGTTGTGGTGGGTGTGGTGGGTGTGGTGTGGTGGTTGTGGTGGATGTGGTGGGTGTGGTGGGTGAGGTGGGTGTGGTGGGTGTGGGTGTGGCGGGTGTGGTGTGGTGTGGTGGATGTGGTTGGTGAGGTGGGTGTGGTGGGTGAGGTGGGTGTGGTGTGGTGGTTGTGGTGGATGTGGTTGGTGAGGTGGGTGTGGTGGGTGAGGAGGGTGTGGCGGGTGTGGTGTGGGGGTTGTGGTGGATGTGGTTGGTGAGGTAGGTGTGGTGGGTGAGGTGGGTGTGGCGGGTGTGGTATGGGGGTTGTGGTGGATGTGGTGGGTGAGGTGGGTGTGGTGGGTGAGGTGGGTGTGGCGTGTGTGGAGTGTCTGGTAGGTGAGGTGTGTGTAATTGGTGTAAAAAATTACACCAATACTCAATTTAATGAAAAAAAAATCATTTTATTTTAAGTGTTATTAAGACACATTTGACACCGTATACATGTTCTTACCAATACAGGCGCTTCTACGAAATTTATGAGATGGTGGGGGGGGGGGGGGTTAAACGCATTGGAAGAGAGTATTTCCAATTTAATGAACATCTATATTGTTTAAGAAAAAGCCAAAATCCGAAAATATTACTATCGAGACTCTGCCTCCGTACCGAAACCTACACAATTGTATACAAGTAAAAGTAAAAAAGTAAAGATTCATCTTTAGACCTAGATATCCATTAAGCAGATAATGTAGATATCATGTTCCTTGACCTCAACATATGAAGGAATGGCGTAGCCAGCACTATACCCAGTCACCTTTACTTTCCAAAACATAAGTCAGCTACCCATCTGACTCTGATGAGTTCTCGCGTCAAGGGTCCGAACCCAGATCCAAACTCGAAACCTTCCGGCTAGCAGCCCAACGCTCTACCACTCGACAACGCCGTCCCCGTGTATAAAAATATATAACTTACGAGGTGTGGCGGGTCCTTCAGCGCTCCTTGTGTCGATGTAAACACCGGACTCGTTCCCGTACACATAGAAACGTCGGATGAAATTGAAGACTTCGCTCTCTACTTCCACAAACCTGGCGTAGGAAACAAATATTTGTGATTTGAAAATTGACTGAACTACTATAAATAACATAGGCTAGCTCAACTAACCTAACTACTAAATATAACAAAACCTAGCTGAACTAACCTAAATACCAAATATAACATAGGCTAGCGGAACTAACCTAACTACCAAATATAACATATGCTTTCTGAACTAACCTAACTACCAAGTTTAACATAAGCTAGCTGAACTAACTTAACGAACCTAACTAATGTAAAAACCAACCATAGCCTAGCACTTTAGTTTTCTGCAGTCTAACTGTAGCCAAGCTTATATTAATTGCATCTTTTTGTTTACGCAAACACAGACTCACATACACACAGACACACATAAACACACAAACACAGAGAGAGAGACACACACACATACATAGACACTGTAGAAACATAAATAAGACAAACTGACACAGACACTTAGACACAACCAGGTATAAATAGACAGAGACAGACAGATACACACACAAATAAACAAACAAGCAGACACGCACGCAGACACGCACAAATAAACACACACAGACGCACACATTGACACAAACAAACACACAAACATATAGACACATACACAAATAAATACACACACACAAACACACATAAATACACACAGACACGCACACATAAACACGCAATGAAACACACAGACACACACATATAGACAAACACACACATACATAGACACATATAGACACAACCTGCATTACACTAGCATAGAAACACAGACATGCACAGGTACACAGACACACAGACACACAAAGACACACACAGATACAGACACATACACACACATACTTAAGTATTCTGAGTTTGAAGCACATCTTACACATGATAGCACAAAACGAAAGATATTACAATTCATGGGAATCGAATAATGAAGGCAAGCGACAGTTATTCGATATATCAGGGGTCTCCAAACTACTGCCCGCGGGCCGGATGCGGCCCGCGATGTCCTCTCATCCGGCCCTCGGAAATCTTTTTGTCCACGGAAAAA
>NW_026731564.1:20000-21048 GCF_028476545.2 Physella acuta
TAATGAACCAATGCTTTCGCTTGTGAGGATTCACCTAAAATTCTAAAGTCAAGGGTTAACGCCCATGGAGTCTCATGCAGGGAAATAACTCGCCCGTCTGGCCTTTTTTCTCTAAGATACAACTCCACTTGAACGAGAGTTATCTAACTTGCTCCGTGCCCTTGCACAGATCGACACGAAGCTCTCCAGGCTCTAGGGATGTCCAGGTACTCCAGTGTGTGGTGTTACATTACCCAGCCTCATCTTCATTCACGTCTGTGCCTAGACACATGGGGCAGACGAAGTAGAGTTCATCTGTTTCAATGACCTGGGCAGTGGCGTAGCGAGGTCTGGTGTCAGCCGGTGCGGCACCTAATGCCGTCACCCCCCAGAGGCGATTTGCACACCCCCCCCCCCCACCTCAAACGTTCGATTTGCGCCTCTTAAAACACTACTTAACACTCGAAATAATCACTTAATTAAGTGGGATTATCATTTTTCTCTATATATTTTGCTATTTTTTGCCTTGGTGTCACCCCCCTAAATGGTGTCACCCGGTGCGGTCCGCACCCCCCTCCCTCGCTACGCTTCTGGACCTGGGCATACATGGAGATAATGTGGTCAGCATTATGCCTTGCCGACTTTGCTTCCCTATCAGAGCTGGGTGGACTTCGAGCAGGTGCACTTATTGAACCCAGGATCGAACTCGAGACCCACATAGGGCCTAGTCTACCTACACGTTAAACTGGACGATGGGAGTCCACTGAATCACATGAGGGTTAAACCCGAATAGGTTTAACCAGAAATTAACGATTTTGAAAAAGCTCTTATTACTTAACTATATATATATATATATATATATATATATATATATATATATATATATATATATATATATATATAATTACTTCAGGCATAGGAAAGATTTGGTCTGGGGTTGGAAGGATAGGCAGGGAGAAAGACAGATAAATTGCGACACAGGGCATAAAATAATGTAAATAACTGTTAAGATCCGGCATGAAATTTTATTACATCGCAGATATGCAAAGCGATGACACATATTTTGAGC